>NW_007253089.1:0-107173 GCF_000164805.1 Carlito syrichta
ACTCATATAATGGACCTTGAACATCCAATGTAATACTATAAGAAAATGACTGACGGTACCGGGAAACTATTGGGGGGGAGGGGCATGGGATTATCAGTTGCAAATATCTGTCTGGGGATGGGGAAAACAGCCTCTTATCAACAGGGTGCCTGAATGAAACGTAATTGTACAACTAACCCTTAATTGTACTCCACAAAATCATAATAAAAAATATTGATTAAAAAAAAAAAGAAAAGGATTGACAGTGGCGGGAAACTATGGGGGAGCAGGGAGGGGAAGGGAGGTGAGATTAATGGTAGTCAATATTTGTCTGGGGAATGGGGGACACCCCTTATCAACAAGGGTGCCTGAACGATGCATATTTGTATACCTAACCCTTAACTGTACCCCACAATTCTGAAATTAAAAAATGCTTTTTATTTTTTAAAAGACCATCTCTTTATTGTAGGATATTACTATAATCCAAAATCCTGAATTTTTTCTACCATTTTCATGATATATCTTGCATGACGTATGGTCTTAGTCCCAACAAGCCATTACCCTTCACCTAGTTATCCCTATTCTGACAAGTCCAAATTTTTAAAAATTTTATTTATTTATTATAAAGATGTGGGGTACAATTCAGGGTTAGGTATACAAACATTGATCATGCAGGTACCCTTGTTGATGAGGTATGTCCCTCCCTCCTCTAGTAGTTTCCCGCAACTGCCAGTCCCACCCCACCTTCCCTGACAGTTAAAGTCCACATTTTAAGGTTTTATTTTATTACATCCCACTCCTGGTACCAAATTCTGTGTTAGTTACATAATTCTTTGGCTGCAAGAATCAGAAGACTTGGTTCAAATGAGTTTAAACATTACAAAAATGTATTTGCTTTTATAACTCAAAGTTCAGAGACAAGACGTATCAGAGTCAATATACTTTCTCTTCTGTTCATCTCAGCTTCACCCCTAAGCTCTTTCCATTCTGGTGGCAAAATGACTTCAACACTTCCAATCTTTACAGCCTCATCCTCTGATTCTGAGAGGAAGAACAGAAGAACAAAAAATCTTTGATACCAACATTACACATCAGAATCTTAAGATTTACCCTGATTGAATGGTTTAGTTTACATGGACATCCTAACCCAATGGTAAGTTGAATATCTTTGGCTTGAGCAACCAGTGTCCATTCCACAGATAGTGTGTGTGGGAATGGAAGACATCCAACTGAAAACAAGGTACTATTAGAAAGGGGAAAGTGTATTCTGGTTGGCTACTGGAAATATTCATTGCTCATTATTATCAGGCTTTTAAAATAGCTTCATATTATCATTTAAAAAATAATATTAATCCATATCTAAAATTATTTTATTTATATGTCTTTATTTGCATAACCTAAAGCGCCATAAGAACAGTAGTAGATTCTGTCTTATTTACTTCACTTGCAGTGCAATGCCTGGCATTCAATAGATATTTGCTTAACGAATGAATGAATACATTTTGTTTATTCCAGCATGATGTCCCAAACCTCCAGAGCATGAATACTTCGTTTGAGATACTTGAGCTTAAAGCTTCACAGCTGGTAAGTGGATGGCCAAAATCTGAACTCAGTCTTGCTGATTCCACATCATGTGCATTTTCAACCATTCCAAGCTGCTCTCTGTGTTAAAATAACCCCACAGAATTTTAGTACAGCTGTGTTCAGAATCCATGTAGGAAATACTTAAAACATTTTGACAGCTAGTATCCGAATAGTGATTTGGAAGATTTTAAACAAGAGTTTAAAACTGGCATGAACTGATATTTGCTTTTCTAATCTGGAGCCATCAATGCGCTCCAGGTTAAAATTGTATCCTGCCTAATAGTATATGAAAGAATGGGATTGATCTGTTGAGCAGGTCTAGTTTCTCATTTTGCTGTGGCAATAATACAAGGCACATCATAAATATGCTTATTGCATGCTACTTCTGTTGAAAATAGACCTTTTTTCTCTGATAGTCTAGTGAGGATACTTGATCAACAGAGAAGAGAATTAACATGAACTGACTGTCTACCATGAGCTAGGTACTTCATTTACACATTCACATACATCTCTTCATTTGTATCCATTTGCTGAAGTTTTTTGAGTACCTTTCATGCAGCAGGCATCATGCTGGAGGCTAAAGATACAGCATTTAGCAAAGGCTAGGGAGACATTGTAATGCAATGTCTGAAGATAATGAACTCTGGAGTCAGGAAGATGTGAGTTCAAATCCTGACTTTGCCATAGCCTGTGGGATCTTGGACATCCATGATTTACTTCTCTAATTTTCTTTGTGTTATAGAATTATTCTTTATTTCACATACAACTGTCTTGTAAGTCTTAAGTGAAATAATATAATCGTTGCACTTTCTGTGTCTAGTAGAGTCTGACACATAGAACATAGTAGTTCTTTAGTTGAATGTTATTTCTATTACCAGAAGGTCCCTATCTTCAAGTTGCTTACAATAGAGTAAACAGATGTAAGTACTGACACTTAATTTCCACCAAATAATGCTCTCTAAGTGTTATCGCTCCCATTTTAAACAATTGAGAATTTTAATAGTGCATCCAAGGCCCGAATTAATGAGTACATGAATCAGAATTCTAAATCCAATGATAGCTGAGTTTGAAGTCCATGTTCTCACCAATTATCTATATGAGAAATTGAGAGACAGAAGTTCTAATCCTGATTTTAGATCAGTGGTTCTCAATTCTGGAGAGTTTTTATAAAGTTCCAAATGCTGGGACCTATTCACTTAAATCAAAATACCAAGGTCAGGGCCTAGACACTGGGTATTTTCAAAATCTCCCCAGGAGATTCTAATGGGCAGCCAGGGTTGAAAACCACTGATTAAGATGCTACCAGAATTATAGTCTGATACTTCCATACATGGCAGCATTTGTAGCAGAATGAGACTGTTGCTGGTAGAAGGCGGGGATGTTCGAAGACTTTTTTCCACTGGGGAGCTATGGTGTACTTTGGGGAAAGTCCAGTCTGGGCAGTGCTCCCTTATCCGAAGGTCATTTCCATAGGGTTATAAGACACACTATAGTGTCCACATGGCACATCCAGCACTGCATGAGTGTTTGTGAAAAAGAGTGGTGGGAACCTAATCTCCCTCCTCAATGTGAAGTCGACAACACACATGGAGGAAGAAGCCGCGTGGGAAATGTCCCAAACAAATGCAGCTGTTCTCTGTTTCTGGAGAGGATGCCAATAACATTTTGTTCCTTGGGGTTCTCAAGAATGAAAATGTGTGCATAGCTATAAAAACAAACAAACCCATAGGGATACTTATCACACTAACCAATATGTCGTATCTACAATTATTTAAGCTCATTAAATAATAACATATATTCTGGTCCACACTCTTCCACCGACTTTATGTTGCTATTGTCAGTGAAGGAAAGAAGAATAGCTCATCAGTCACTTGATGCCCTCTGGGATATTTCAGTCACTCAGAGGTCAAAACTTCTGTAATTCCTTAAGTTGGGGTCATTACAGGAACTCACCTCGGAGGCTAGTCCACATAAATCTAAGCTGCTCATTCTCTGATTTGCTCCTCATAATAATTCTATGAAATACATGGTCAGGTATCATGATCCCCATTTTACGGAATTGGAAACTGAGACTTAGGTTAAGTAAGTTGCTCAAGGTCTAGGAAATGCATGATACACACTAAAGTTTACATCTCTGGATTCCAAATTTTCAAGTGATTCAACTGAGTCAGAAGGAAATTATATTACTCAGGCATCCCATAGGCTGTAAACCAATCAACCAATCCAATGCAAGCAGAGGCATTTTAATTAAGACACAGGTGTCAGATTCTGCTAATTTGTTACTAATATGTTATGGCTTTAATTAGTTCACTCCTCCTCAGTGATCCAAGACAAACGTGCACAAAGTCGCAGGTAGGACCCAGACTCTGGTTGGATCAGCTCCTCCTCATGATCCGTAGCCTCCAGCTCCACCTCAAGCAGCAGGCACTGCTGAGTCTGCAGGTACCCAACCTCTGGCCACAGACCACACCCCTGCAACATTCCATTAGCAGCTGAATAAGGAAACTGCCACCCGTAAAAGACAGTTGAGAAGATCAATCCTAGATAGAAACGAGTGTGAGAACTCTCTAGACCAGCATTGTCCAGTAGGAATAGAATGCAAGCCACTAGGTAATCTTAAATAATCTAGTATTCACATTAAAGAGTCAAAATAAACAGTTGAAGTTCATTTTAATAATGTATTTTATTTAACCCAATGTGTCAAAAATATTTCAACATGTGGTATATATAAAAAATGACTAATGAACTAGTTCACATCCCTTTAATTTTTGGTACCAAGTCTTTAAAATCTTGGGTGCACTTTATACTTACAGCGTATCTCGATTTGGACCGACACATTTCAAGTGTTTAGTAGCCACATAAGCCTAATACAATATTGGACAGCACAGACTCTACCATCTCAAATATTAGACTGATGCACTTTTTATATATCATATGCAAAATTTGCTGATACTGTCTTATTTTGGGTTTAAGAGGCAGCAAACTAGTGTGAGGAATAAGTTTTCGGTTGGTTAGGTAGCAGAGTTTTTGTTGTGTACTATTTCTGCCACAGACACCGTATTCAGCTCTAGGAACACAGGATGAGCAAAAACAGAGTGGGAAACCCTGGAATCCTCTGAGTAGAGATAATTTTTAAGAAAAGAATAACTATTCATCCATCTGAAATTCTGGAAGTACAGTTTTAATGATAGGTTTGTAGGGATACAGGGAGAGATATTAAGAAAGGGAGATCCAGAATTAAAAAAACAACAAACATTTGAGCTCTGCCTGTAAGATCTGCACCTCCTGTGTGCTGTGGTTGACATGAAAAATGTTTAAGAGAGAATTTTAAGAATTTAGCAGACTTATGTATAAAAGAGCTGTCTTAGATTCGGTTCCTCCTCTCCCATCCCAAGTTTTCCCACTAAGACAAGGATTCAGGTTTAAATGTTTATTTGGGAGGTGTTCTCAGGAAACATGATAAGGAAGTGAGATAGCCAGGGAGGCAAGTCAATACAGAATGCATAAAGAGTGGGTTACTGCTATGGGCAAACGAAGCTTGATCCCACTGGGGATTCTCTGAGAGACTAGATGGAACATGGCTCAGAAGGGCCAAGGGAGCTCAGGTATTTATCCTCCACCTCTCATTCCTCACTGATTAAGGATCTCTTCCGGATGTTAATTCCTGGCACTTCTGGCCTACTCTGCACTTGAACTGAGGCCTGCTGCTGGAGAAGAAAAAGAAGAGACAGGAAGCCATGGATATGCATGGAAATTATCACAGTCTACTCTGGGCTAGGCCAGGAAGATGACTTGGGCTCCTACAGTGTCTACAACAATATTTAGCAGCCCTAAGTCATTACCATGCTACCAGACACTGTCTTTAACACTTTCCATTTATTGACTCATTTCGTTCTCATGACAAATCTATAAGGCATGTACCTATTACCGAAATATAGGAAACAGGTAAGAGGAGTCATTAATTTGCTCAAGGCCATACCATGAAGGAGAGACAAAACCAGATTGAGTTTGGTGCCTTGACCACTGTGCTCTTAGTTATCAAATAATACGGATTCTGTTAAAAACTGAATATGCTTTTCTGAGAAAGACTTCTTGGTCATACTTTACAAATACTATAATCTTATGTTACAACAGAAAATTTACCTTTTAAAGTCTCAGTTTTACTTTCTGAACTGTTTACACAATTCTTAACACCAAATTCTGTGTCAGGAGGGAAACGGTCTTCAAATCCAGAAATAAATGAGTTAGGGTTAGCAAAGATAAAGGTTTTTGAAAAACTAGAGAAGGTATTAGAGAAATAAAAGGAGTATTTTTATATGCCAAGTACTAAGACTGCACATCTCCAAAATTTTTCACAAAACCAAAACCATGGTATACAAAGACCTATCCTCTGGCAATCTTTTATCAGGTAAATGAAATAGTGAATGGGCTAGACCTTAAAGGGGGTGTTCGTAAAACTAGTTTTTCTCCCATGCAGTAACATCTGACTTCTCTGTCTGATATCTCTTCCCCTCACCTGAAGGGCATCTCAGGCAGACCCTTCCCCTTCAGTCACTGTCACAAGACAAGCGGTTCTTACTTTCAGATATTAAAAACTCCAGATCATCTAACCCCAAACTTCAATTTCTCACGTTTTTTCAAAGCACCTTCCCCCCTACCCCCATTTCAGGCTTGGCCTGGGTTTAGATCCTTGCACTTGGGAAAGGGGAGGGTATTGATTGGTTCTTTATTTACCGCGTAATATCCACTCCTCCAGAGTCAGAACAAGGGGAGGGAGAGAAGTACAGAGGCAGAAAGCCTTATCTGATGAGCTCTGTGGCAATATGATCTTGGTACCATCCACGTGGCAAATCCTGGTTCTTGCTTGTACGTGTTGCTTTTTGTTTGTTCTTTGGAGAACTTGCAGGGGATATCTGCATAAGGACAGTGACGGCTCCTGGGTGACTACTCAAGACCTCCTCAGCTCTCACATGACAGTTTACCCACTAGTCTCTTTCTGCTGAGTTATCTAGTCCCTGCAGGCAGAACTTGATGGGAGGGAGATCCTTTTAAGACAACCAGAGCCTACTGCCACTTGAAGTGTCCTCCCTTCCCCATGAATGACTCCCATCCTTCCCCACTCTTTCTCTTCAGCAGTTTTTCTCAACTCCTACCACTGGGGATAGTTCCATCAGTCTTCCCCCTGGGGATTTTTGCAGACTCTGAGCCCTTACTAGTCTGAAGAACATTTGCTGAACTTTCTTAAGAATTCTGTCTAATGCCATGGCAGCCTTGGGTTTCTGCAGTAGGCAAGCAAGTAGTTTAGGGGTGGGAGATTTATTCTCCCCTGCAGGTCAACACCTCCACATTCCCTTACCTTCTCCCTCTCATCACACACTTTGATTTGAGCAAGAGGAGGGAAGGACATATCCTGCATTCAGAAAAATTCTCCCTCACCAACCTTCTTCTCTTCCTCCAGGATTGTTACTGGCCTTTTGATGTCTAGGTGAAGGGAGGTGGTGCCCTGTGAGTTACAAAAGTGGTTCCAATCTCTTAGCAGGTGCTGTGATGGTCTAGCATTTGCTGACCTCAGCTTTGAAGACCATCCCATGTAATATCCTATGACAGAGGAGGAGAGACAACCACCTCTCTAGGCTGGCTTAAATGCAGCCCTGTTAGGATACACCGAGTAATCGAATTACCTCAAGATCTCCTCCAATATTAGGTTTTTAATATTCACAAACTTAATCTCTGCTTGCTTTCTCCAACCATAGGACAATTCCTAAATTGTATAAGAAGTGGGAAAACCCAGCACTTTGGTAGGCCGAGGTGAGGAGATTGCCTGAGTCCACGGGTTTGAGAACAGCCTGGGCAACTTGGCAAGATCTCATCTCTACAATAAAAAAAAAAGAAAAGAAAAGAAACTAGCTGAGTGTGGTAGTGCACACCTGTAGTTCTGGCTACTAGGAAGGCTGAGGCGGAAGGATCGCTGAGCCCAGCAGGTCGACACTGGGGTGGCCGTGAGCGTGCCACTGCACTTCAGCCTGGGCAACAGAGTGAGATTCCAACTCAAAAAAAAAAAAAAATTGGGAAAAATACTTTTCATTCTTTTAAGCATATGGGAAAAAAAAAATAAGCCAGGTATAACACAGAAAAGTGATTCAAGCGCCCCCAGTTTCAACAAAATATGAGTCATTTGACAAAAAAGAAATCTTAACAAAAGTATGTTCAGAATATAAGCTTTTAAAAGCAGCCCTCCCCTCCTCCACTAGTGCTCAGCTACAAGAAACTTGAGATAAATTAAGTCGAATTCCCACTAATGATTTCCACTTCCACTCCTCAAAGAGGGAGAGGGAGGACAGTACCATAAGAATGTATTTTTAAATGGTTAGTGAAACTTCAAATTCAAAGAAATATAAATCTCTCTCCCTCTTATACATCTGAGAGATCTATAAGCCATTCTGTGTCATTTCTTTTCCTTCTCACAGAGAATCTGTGTGAATCATCATAGCCATAAAATTATATGACTGAACATTGATCATTACATGACTTTTAACTGGAAACGAACAATGGCTTGAGTTCTCTGATGGAGCTGTCTTACTCTGCTATACATTTTCTGTCAATGTGCAGCCAAGAGGGTCTGATGTTCTGTCTTTGAGGAAGATTCAGGCATGGTTACCAGCAAGGCTCAGAGGCACCAACAGCTGCAGCGTTCCCAGAATCCCTGTTGAAACCAGGCGGGTGCCGGGACAAGAGGAGTAGCCCTCTCCAGAGCTGGCAGCTCCCTGGCCTCCTGTGCCCCTACGGGCCCTCAACCCTCCCAGAGCAACCTCCTTTTGATAGTGGCAGGACGAACCTTTCCCCTTTTGCTCTCACATGACATCTTTTGGCACAAGAATTACCAAAGTACAGGAGATTGGTTTAATAACTGTGATTTAGTCTTTTCCCTCAAAATAAAAATAATATGCCTGGAAATTACAACATGTTCCTTTAATGATGTTTGAAAGAATATTTATGGGACAGCAGTTCTAGTTATGGAGCCCAGCTCAGTATCTTCCTTCCAAACGCTTTCCCATGCATTAGCTCATTGGGCTGACACCATTGCAGGGATAGACTGCCCTAATATCATTATCACTGTTTGAAGCCACAGAAATGGATAGTTCCCCTGAAACTATTGGCTGGTTCCTTATTCACCTCGCAATATCCTCTCCCCAACTTGCTCAGCTGCTCCTCACTCCTCCAGACTCAGAGCAAGGGGAGGGAGAGAAGTAAAGAAGCAGAAAAGGACGGGTTCAGTGGCTCAGCCTGTAATCCCAGCACTTTGGGAGGCCGAGGCGAGTGGATTGCCTGAACCTGTGAGTTCGAGACCCGCCCAGACAAATTGGCGAGACCTCATCTCTACAGTAAATAAAAAAACTAGCCAGATATGGTAACGCATGCCTGTAGTTCCGGCTACTTGGAAGGTTGAGGCAGAAGGATCGCTGGAGCCCAGCAGGTTGAGGTAGCCATGGCTAGGAGCGTGCCACTGCACGCTGGGTGACAGAGTGAGACTCCAACTCAAAAAAGAAAAAAAGAGGCAGAAAACCTTATTTGATGAGGGCTGTTGCAATATGGTCTTGGTGCCATCTGCTTGGCAAATCCTGGCTCTTTGTTGTATCTGTCCCTTTTTGCTTGTTCTTTGGAGAGTTCTTTGCGGGGAATTTGCTTCAAGTCACATAGCCAGTTCCTTTTAAGGTCAGGACTGAAAGCCAGGTTTCCTATCGCTCAGAGTCCTGCTGCCTTAATTGAGAAGAGAAATACTGTGCATCATTTTAAGAAAAAATTAAGAACAGTTTATACTTTTCTGATTGCAGAATTAATTTGTGTTTATCACAAAACATTAGAAAAACACAGAAATCACAAAGAAGAAAAGGAAAATCATCCATAATTCCATATAGACATGATGACGGATGACTGTTAACATTTGCATATAGGGTCTTGCATGCATTTTATTTTTTAAAGTAATTTCATGCTATGTATACTGTTTTTAAATGAAGTTTCTTACATTTTCTTCCCAATTATAAAAGTTATTCATGTTTATTATAGAAAAAACAGACAACACAATCATAAAGGACATCAAAAACATTCCATAATCCCACCCACCAAGAGGTAACCATTATAAAGCAATTTCATTGAACTTGACATTTAGAAAGTCTATAAAGTTGCAACATGCCTCTAAGGCAAGGGCAAGGCACAAATACTCTGTGATTATCTTCATTTAAGATCTAGGCTGATTTGTCTAGAATGTCTCTTGGTTTCGGTTTCCCTATCCATAAATACAAGCATGAGTTTCCAATGAACTTCACAAAAATATTTTCAGGATCAATAATATGACATTGGTTGGGAATTTTAAAGGTTCTGAAAGAAATCTACAATCTCCAGGAACCACACTCATCTAGTTTGGGTTCCTCTAGCCAGGCCAGGCCACAAGGAATTGGGGCCACATGAAAATAGTAGAAGGTGATTTAGCCAGAGAGACATAATCCAGCTTTATCCATGCCAGAGAATGATGGAAGCTGACAAAGCAGCAGAAGGTGTGGAAGCTCATTGTGTTCCTCTGTATAGTCAAATCTCTCAAGCCACATTCAAGTACAGGTGCTAAAGGCTTTGTGGGGATAGACAGCTTTCCTTACTAAGGCATTTATATTGATATGGGGGGAGAAACCCTAAAAATGGGGGTGGACATGAGAAATGATCCACCATCTGACTTAACAACTATCTTGCTTTTTTTTGAGTTGGAGTCTCACTCTGTCGCCAAGGCTAGGGTGCAGTGGCACAGTCATGGCTACCCCAGCAGCCACCTCCTGAGCTCAAGCTATCCTGCCTCAGCCTTCCAAGTAGCTAGGACTACAGGAATGCACCACTACGCCCCATTAATTTTTAAAATTTATTATAGAGACAGGAGTCTCGCCATGCTGCCTAGGATGCTCTTGAACTCTTAGGCTCAGGCAATCCTCTTGCCTCGGCTTCCCAAAGTGCTGGGATTACAGGCATGAGCCACACCGCCTGGCCAATAACTATCTTAATGATGTTCTGTGTCTACACAAATTGAGTTGACACTATGGTTTAATCAGTCAAATGTCCAGCACCAATTTGGAAGCTGAAAGTATTCTGGCGCTACATACATGGAGTCACAACAGCAACTCATAAGACAGATGGATTTTGGGTTATGGCTGCAAAGAGACCCTTAGAAGTAAGCATTCAAGTATGTGCTACCCAGCTAAGACAGAACAAACAAATCCAGTGGATGAAAATGCTAAGTACACTCCTGATGTGAACTTACCTGCTGTTGTCTCAGTTAGCATTACCCAACGTGCTTCCCAGAGCCTGGTCCTCCTCCTCCTACATGCTTCGCAGCACCACGACCTACCCGTCTGCCCCCAACGAGCATCCTCAGCATCATTCTTAACTTCTTTCTCCTTCTCATTTCCCACATCTAATTAATTACCGAGTCCTGCTGATTTTAAATATTTCTCTACTCTTTGTACCTTCACTTTTACCAGCAGAGTTCAAGCCATCGTCACCTTTCACCTCGGTCCCTGCTGTCAACTCCTCATGGGCTGCTCTGCTCTGTTCTTGTCCTGAAGACAGGGTGATTCTTTGGAAACACAAATCTGACAGTGCTACTTCTCCACCAAATACTCTCCAGTGATTTCTCATAGGTTTTTCTTGATTAAAGAGTAATATTCCTGCAATAAAAGAACTCTTTTGAATGTTTGTGCAAATTTTGACAAACACGCAGTCATACAGCCACCACATTAAAAATATAGAACAGTTCTTTTGGGTGATTAAGAATAAATCTGGTATAAACAACGTGTGAATTCACACACTTATATGTGTGAATGTAAGTTTTTGTTTCACTTGAGTAAAAATACCTAGGAGTGGTATTTCTGGGTTGTACAGTAAGAATATATTTAACTTGGTAAGAAACTGCCTAAATGTTTTCCAAAGTGGCTGTATGATTTTGCATCCCTTGGTTGGCAGGATTAAGTCCAAACTCCTTAGGTTCTCCAGGCCTCCTCCCTGCCTCTCCACCCATAGCCTACTCCTCATACCACCCTTCCCATACTTTGTCACTTGACCACACTCAACCTTCTTTGCTCTTGGAAACAAGCTCTTGCTAATCTCCAGGACGTCCCACATGCTGTGTCTTCTGTCACAAACACTTTTGCATGCCCTTCTTTGCCTGAATCACTTCTTTACCTGACCATCTCTTTGACGGAAACATCTCCTCTGCCAAGAGGGTTTCCTTGAACCTAAATGAGGCTCCCCTATATGTTTCCCTCATTCATTCACTTAAGCAAATGTGTGATGGATAACAACCAGGGTCTAGGTTCTGATCTGTCACTGAAGCTACAGCAGTGAACAAAATAGACACACGTGCAGGCTCTCATGGAGCTTACATTTTAATAGAGGAGATAGACAATGAACAATTACGATGACAACAAAATAAATATATATTAGAAAGGCAGCTGGTCGAAAGTGTTATAAAAAAAACAAAGCAGAGTCACGGGTAAGACTTCAGAAGGATTGGTCTGCCATTTTAGATTAGAACAGTTGGAGGATATCATAAAGGAGCAGCCCTGCTAAAATCTGGGGAAAGATTATTCCAGCAAAGACAAAGATGCCAAGATAGAAAAGAGGTTGTCATGAGGAGGTTGGTGTGTTCAAGAGGTAACTTGGAAGCTTTTTGCAGTGTTTGTCTCTCCCTCTCAACAGTGTGTTCTTTGATGCCCAGGCCTGTGTTCATTCTGCTCATTACTGATTTCAAGCACTTGTTACAGTGCCTGATACATGGTAGATTCTTTCTTTTTTTTTTTTTGAGTTGGAGTCTCACTCTGTCACCCAGACTGGAGTGCAGTGGCATGCTCCCGGCCACCACAGCCTCGACCTGCTGGGCTCCGGCGATCCTTCCACCTCAGCCTTCCAAGTAGCTGGAACTACAGGCGTGTGCTACCACGCCCAGCTAATTTTTATTTATTGTAGAAATGAGATCTTGCCACGTTGCCCAGGTGAGTCTCGAACCCGCGAGCTCAGGCAATCCACTCACCTCACCCTCCCAAAGAGTGGGATTACAGGCTGAGCCACCAAGCCCGGCTATGGTAGATTCTTAATAAGAGTTAGAATGAATAAATGACTGAATGGAGTAACTCAATAACATGAAGTCTCTTGTTTCAATGACCAATCCCTGATAAGATGCAAGAGCCCACATTACCAATGGAGAAAAAGGAGACTCTCAATGCTTAAATGACTTTCCCAAAGGGAGAGCTGAGTAGCATGACTAGAATTCAGCTTCTCCTTAACCAAAGCTCCTTCTCACAATATTGGCCCTGTCTTTCCTAAACTAAGAGGTAAGGCAACAGACTCTAACATTCAAATATCTTTCAGCCCATGCTCATTCTCTATCCTTCTGCTGATCTTGAATTTGAAATAATTTTTGTCATGGACTGAATATTGTATCCCTCAAAAATTCATATATTGAAACTCTACTCCCAAATGTGATGGTATTAGGAAGTTGGGTCTTTGGGATAGAATTAGAATTAGATGAGGTCATGAAGGCAGAACCACATGAATGACATTAGTATCTTTGTAGGAATCCTAAGAGAGCTTGCCCCATAAAAACACAAGAAGCAGTCTGCAACCCAGAGGAGGGCCCTCACTAGACCCCAACCATACTGGTTCCCCGATCTCAGACTTTCAGCCTCTAGAATGGACAGAAATAAGTGTCTATTGTTTTATAAACCACCTAGTCTATAGTACTTTGTTGAAACAGCCAGAATAGACTAAGAAAATAATCTTTTAGGGCAGTAGTTGGGAGAAGGGGGGAAAAAGCAGTCTAGGAGTACACAATTTTTTTTTGTTTGACCCACAGAATAATTTTTAAAACTCTTAAGAAAATCAAAACTCATGGCCTATCTAAAGACGCGGCAATGCTGGGTCCATCGTGTCTCATAGAAAAACCCACTAAGTTGAGTAGTTATAGTTACTGTCCCTTTATGAAGGGTCTATCTCTCCAATTGCCACAGCCCTTGATACTCTTGGTACTTTTACATGGTTCACTTCCCTGCAGAGTGATACAGTGTGGTTTAATGCCCTATAGCAAATGCACTCAGGTTACCTGGTTAAGGGGTTTTGGAAACTGGGGCTAATCCACTTGTGTGTTTTATTTTTCTTTCTAGCACACTTAAGTGGTTGAATAACTAATCTAGAGTGGCCTAGAAATCAGGAAATTAGGAAACAAAGATGATGCCCCAAAGAGCTGCTCACAGCAGAGGAGATCAGAAGAGGAAAACAGGCAAGGCTATAGTGAAGGCTGCCTGCCCTCCATTCAGCTCAAGATATGGGCCTTGTGGTCTCACCTGTGCATGAGGCCCACATGATCTCAGTGCTAGCAAGATGAGCCCCTGCTTCTCCTTGGACGCTTTAACTCAGCACTCCCGCCATCATCCATAGTCCAGGCCACTCTTTTATTCAAGTTGCTTACTGAAGGCATCTACACATATCATTCAGGAGTGGTCTAACTTGAGAGAATTCTGGAAGAAAGCTAGAAGAAATTTTCCATGCTAGGTTACATAATCCAAGGTCTACCACAAATCCTGCCACACGGTTGCTGAATACACACTTTGGAAGATGAATGAACTTGGTACAAGTCACTTCTGCTCCTTCTTCATCTGTAAAGCGAGAGGTTTTCACTTAGTTAATTTTTAAGACCTATGAGAACTCTGAAATTCTGTGGTTTTATGACTTTCTAGGTAGTTATATGCAAAGTAGAGGTCACCAATAAATACCAGGGGCTCATCCGTTTCCTGGAGAGTGATCAAAACAGTATAGTAAGATAGATTTTAATGACGGCAGAAAAAAATCAAGAAGGCTCCAATTTTTTCACTGCTGAGTTGAGATAATGCCATTAGTCATAGTCAGCACTGGTGGTACAGCGAATAGATCAAGAGTTTACATTTTGCATATGAGCACAGTTTATTTGCCAAAACTAAATTCGTTTTTTAAAAATTGCCTCCAGGACTCAAGAAACATGACTGTAAAGGGTGTGATATACAGGTGAGGCCAGCCTGCATGGGAGGACCAGGCGACTGGGTCTGCCTGGCTGGTGTAATTTCAAGAGCACCCGCAGGTCTCTTGACCAATATTTTTCTTCTGCTAGCCTGTACGGGTGACTAAAATCTCCACCATTAGTCACACCTCTGAGTTAAGGCCTTGAAGCATGGTCTCCAGATGCTCCAATATGCTAAGAGGGATTTTAAATTGAAGCAATTGCATTCATTACCATGCCTGGAGAATCATTTTCTCAAGCAATCAAAATGACACTTGCAATGCATTATTGAGCAGGAACCATACACCAAGCACTTTGCAGGTAGCTGAGTGCTCTGTGTTGCTTTTCATGCACACAAACACCTATGAGGCAGGTACTATATTTATTCCTGTCTACTCAAGTCAGAAAACCCTAAGTGGGTCCAAACCCAGATCTGCTGATTCTAGGTTCTCACAGTCTTTTTTCCAAAGGAATAACACACACTGTAAAGTGCATAATCCTAAATATACAGCTCAAGAATGTTTACAGACGCATACCCCATACAATCACGATTCTGATCAAGATATGGAATAGTTCCATCACCTGGGGAGACTCCTTCCTTCACTCCCCCTCCCAGTTGACCCCCTGTGCCCCTTCCCCACAAAAGGAACAGAGCCCTAATGCTTAACTCCTTGGTTATGTGAAGGCAAAAGGTAACTCAGGAAAGCTAGGAAGAAAGCATTGGACCAAGGCAAAGAATATTGGGAGTGCGCAGGGAGGAGCGGCACCACGAGGGAGCTGACTCTTGGAAGAGACAAGGGACTGTCCTCAGGTGCCACCAGCCCCTGCTACACAGGCAGCTACTGTCCAGGTAGCCGGGTCAACCAGCAGCATCTGCCATAGCATTGGCGCCAGGAGATAAACAGGCAGAGACTCAGGCAGAGGTGCAGGCCCTGCCTGTTGAGCCAGAGTTGGTCTCTCCCACTGCCGGGAATCCCGGGCTCTAACAAGAAACAGAATGCTGACAAATGAAAAGGAGCTGTGTTTGCTGGCACGGAGTCCACGGAGCGGGGAGATGGGCCAAGCCTGGGATCCCACAGGAAGTTTCGAACCCACTTTCTAATTCTGAGTTTAGCGATCATCAACTCTTTCCAGATCCAGGGTCGTGTTTTTCCTTTGCTGAGTTTAAATCAAGCTTCTCCTGTTGTCTTTCCTCCAGCCCGGCTGCCTGGGCTGCTAGTGTGGAATCTTAGCACCCCCGCAGGCTTCTGCGCTGCACCTCATGAATGGCCTTCTCTTTGGGAGAATTCTTTTGCAAGCTGTCAAGTGGTGACTGCGAGTTTGTATTTGACTGTTTTTATATGTGCTTCTTTAAATATGTCTCATCCTATCTCCAGATCTGAAGTCCTAAATAGTTGGCAAGCTTCAGAGACACACCTCAAGGCAACCCTGAGAGACCAAAAGCTACTGTGTAGGTTTCTGCTGATGGGGGGAAAAGTGAGGGTGGGGGAAAAAAGGAGGGGAGGCAGAAGGAAGAGAGATGAAAGGGGAACAGAGGGTGAGGAGTGGGAGGAGGCGGTGAGAAGGGAACGAGAGAAAGAAATAGAAGAAAAGAGCATGGGAGGGAGAAGGTAAAAAGATGAGAGCAGAGAGAGGAAGAAAAATAGAATACGTCAAGGGAAGGGTGTGGAGATACAGTCCAGACTTGCAGAGGATGATAGAGGAGTCTATAATACAAGCAAACTGGACTTTTGAAGCCTTCATTATCTATGTTCATTGTTGACAATAACCAAATGTGGAAATGCTACCAAACATTTACATCAAGGGATGCCTGTAAAAAACTAAACAGGCCAGGCACAGTGGCTTATGCCTGTAATCCCAGCACTTTGGCAAGCTGAGGTGGGAGGATCTCTTGAGGGCAGGAGATCGAGACCAGCCTGGGCAACATAGCAACCTCACACACAAAAGGCCATGTATGGTGGCACACAACTGAGGTTCTAGTTCCTTGGGAGGCTAAGAGGGGAGGATCACTTGAAACCAGGAAGTCAAAGCTACAGTGATCACACCACTGCCCTTCAGTCTGGGCCCAGGTGACAGAGTTAGATCCTGTCAAAACAAAACAAAATAAAAAACCTAAACACCAAAGATCACTATTCTGTCCTGTCATGTTCATAAATACATTTACACTTAGCAGATAATGGATCTTGATTTGGGGTAACTACAGAGGGCACCAAAAAAATGTATGCACATTTTTTTTTCTTTTAGTTGGAGTCTCACTCTGTCACCCAGGCTAGAGTGCAGTGGCATGCTTACGGCCACCCCAGCATTGAACTGCTGGGCTCCGGTGATCCTTCCATGTCAATCTTCCAAGGAGCCGGAACTACAGGTGTGCGCTGCCATGCTTGGCTAATTTTTTATTTATTGTAGAGATGAGGTCTCACCAAGTTCCCTGGGATGGTCTTGAACCCTCAGGCTCAGGCAATCCTCTTGCCTCGGCCTCCCGAAGTGCTGGGATTACAGGCTCAGTCACCGAGCTGGCCATACACATTTTAAGAAAGGAAAAACTATTGAAATTGTAGTACTCAATAAGATGAATACAAGTCACATTTGACTTCTGCAATTACAAGAGGTGCTCAAAGTGGTTACTGTCAGCATCCAGACACTTCTGATTACAGTGAACGTCTCTTAATGTCTCTTAAAATGCATATTCATTTTTTTGGCACCCTTGGTTTACATATAGAACATGTTTGCTCCTTGTCAGTCATGTTGCATTTTACACATCAGAGAAGTTATTATACATAAGAGAAATAGGAACAAACAGAGACAGATCGAGGATGCCCACTCTCTTCTTTATACCTCCAGTTGGAGAAGTTCTTTTAGGTGTAATCAACTGGGCTGAAACTGAACATGCATTTCCAGAACATTCTGTTAAAGAAATCAGGAAAACATGTAATGAATTTTGAAAAAGTTCGATCTACAGTGTTAAATTTTAAAAATGTTTATAGAGGATAAACCTTCAGTTAAAATTGAGCTACCCAATGTGGGCACCCTTGTCCCATCCTCTCCAGGAGAGCCTAGGTTTCCCTGCCCATGTTTGTCATTAGAGTTCTGCTAAAAGGCCTCAGAGATCTGCTAAAGGGTGAGTTCATTAGATGAGGTTTTAGAGGCACTAGAACATTTCACTTTTTACCATTTACTTAGCTTTCAAAAGAATCCCTTGCTAGTCAAAAGATTCATACAGTTCAAAAAAGAATAACCACGGCAAATCAAGAAATTCATTTTGAAGCACATAAAAATAGTGGTTCAAATGTATACTGATAATCTACTGGTATTTTTCCTAAGTTTGTGTTGATAGTTATCTTATAAAAGTTAGAATTATAGACCTACTAATCTGATATAAAATACTCATTAAAATAGGGCATTTGAGTGAACTGGAAAAACTAGAGATTAGATGACTTTAGGTTTGGTACTTTCTTATCCACTAAATGGGTGTTACTTTTTGGGAAGTCATATATATATTTATTCATTAATTCCAGAAATATTTTGTTGAGTACTTAGTATGAACCAGATTCCATACTAGTCTGAGGATATAGAGATGAAAGTCTCGTTCATAACACCCGGTACCTTCACAGAATGTAACTAAATTGCACAAATTATTTCAAAACCTTCTTGCATGTTATCTATTTCTGCACACTGGACTATGAATTCCACAAGACAAGAGATAAGCTATTGCTCTTCTTTCTTTCTCTATCAGTTGGTGCAATATAAGGCACATGGTATTTACTTAACAAATACTCATCACATGAACAAGGTTGTCATAATAAGTTAACATCTACCCAGCACTTACATCCATTATCTCATTTAACCCTCACAACAGCCCTATGAGACAGGTCCTACTCTCCCCATTTTCCAGTTGGGGAAACTGAGAAACAGTGAAATTAAGACACTTACGGAAGGTCACAAGAATAACTGGAATCCAAAGTCAGCCAATCTGGTGTCAGAACCCACATTCTTTTTATATTTGCAATTCATAAGCTAAGTTTTATAACAATAAAAAATATAATGATGATCATATATTTGGAATTTTTCATGTTTTTGTAAAGCTATTTCTTATAGTTGTTATCAAGCATGTTATATCCACCAATTATAATCTATACTATAAAAGTAAAAACTGGATTTATATCTATTTTAACATTGATTAAACATACATTGAATAGTTGGTAAAAATATTGCATTTAGTACAATATACACAAAATATATAGGAAGAAACTTTGATAATTTCCCATTTAAGTGTGTATACTGATTTTGCAAAAAGTTTACCAATGGGGGTTTAGAGAACAGGATAGTCCATTAAATTTTATATTTGTAATTTAAAAGCCTAGATAATAAAAATGAAGATCTCAAAGATGTAAAAGTCATATTGAAATTATGCTGCACAAAAATCAACTCTAAGTGGATCAAAGACCTAAATGTAAAACCTCAAACTATAAGAACTTTTGAAAATGCAAGAGACACCCTTATGCGAATTGGAACTGGCAACCAATTCCTGATCAAAACCCCAAGTGCACATGCCATAAGAGATAAGATAGACAAGTGGGACTTCACCAAACTGACAAGCTTCTGAAAAGCCAAAGAAACCATTAAGAGAGCAGGGAGACAGCCCACAGATTGGGAAAAAATATTTGCCAACTGTATATATGACAAAGGCCTAAGATCTAGAATCTACAAGGAACTCAACCATGCCAAAAAGAAATAAACAAGCAACCCCATTACAAAGTGGGTAAAAGGTATGAATAGACACTTCTCAGAAGAAGACATATGAGCAGCCATCAGATATGAAAAAATGCTCAGCCTCACTAGTCATCAAAAAAAGAAAAATTAAAAGACACTGAGATACCACCTAACTCCAATCAGGATGGCCATCACCAATAATTCAAATAACAGCAGATGCAGCAAAAGGGAACACTTCTACACTGTTGGTGAGAGTGTAAACTAATACAACCTCTGTGGAAAACAGTTTGGTGATTCCTAAAAGATGTAAAAATTGACCTTCCATGAGACCTCACAATCCCCCTACTGGGAATATACCCGGAGGAACACAAATCACTCTATGAAAAAGATACCTGCACACGTATGTTTATTGCAGCATTGTTCACAATAGCAAAAACATGGAACCAACCACACTGCCCCTCGAAAGAGGACTGGATTAAAAAAATGTGGTACATACACATGATAGAATATTACCATAAAGAAGATGGAATTTTGTCCATAAACGCTTGCATTAAAGAACAGGCACCGTGTCACTTAACAAAACCAAATAAAGTCAAATTAATTTGATTGGAGAGCCATTCTATCTGATTGCAGAGCAATTGATTAGATTTCCATAGAGTCATTGGATCTCCTTGTTGGTGTTTCACTTGTCTTAATGAGAGAATCAGATTGTACAGTGATTCCACTGATTGTTTTGGTAGTTGTCCTATCAACTGTTGGTCATTTAGACAGAACCACAGTTGACCCTAGGACAGGATGTAATGTTAATTTGCTCGAGTGCTAAATCCAAGCATTTTTTTGTAAGTTGCTATGTGTCAAGTACTACCGTATAATGAATAATACTTACCAGTTGTAAATATTTAATATCCACAATCCTCCCTGTATTCACGCCACACCAAGAGGTCTAAATATTTTATAATGCTATGAACTATGGGTCAAGTTTAAATTTTAAACTCTGTGCAGACCTCTACTCTGGAGAGTTTCATTCCAACATTCCTTAGGGTCAAAGTTGATCATTCTTTGATATTAATAACAACTGATTCTAATTATGTCACTTAAAATGAAACAATTTATGCAATGGTGGCAAAATGGACTCTAGGCCCCAGGAGACCAATTACTTGTCTATTCTACTCATTGCTGTTTGCACTCAATGTCTGGACTGGTTGTGGTTACTAAATATCTACAGTGCCTATAAATAGTAGATAAATAAATGGTTAACTAGTGATTGAGAAGAATCACTAGTGTTTCTTATTTCTGCTATTTTCCAGAAATGAAGGAAGTGCTCTTCTGAGTATATAAAGCAGTATAACTTCATGGTTAACTGCTTTGGCTTGGGAAATAGTTGAGTCAGAATTTGATTTCTAATTTTCCTGTTGTTGAAGATTGCATTTTTCAAGATAAGCTCAATGACATTTTCCATTTTACACACTCCTTCACAATAGGAACTTGCCAGTCCCCCACCATGAGATAGCCAATTTCTCCAATCTGTTAAATCCAGGTAACCTTGGGACTGGTTTGTGCAATATAATTCAGCAGAAGTGACAACCCACCAGTTACAGACATAGCCCTTAACTGACTGGCAGTTTCTGCTTCTTGCGTCTTGGAAGCCAGCCACCACATAAAAATTAGAATCCTCTGAGACACCAGATTCTGCTTGAATTACTGAATGGGTGATAAAAACACAGAGAAAAGATAATATTTCAGCAAAAAATAGGATGAATTCATTATCAAACATGTTGAATTTTGCTTTGCCTTTGGGAAACACAATTTTAATATGCAATTAGCTCTAGGAGTTTGAAACTCAGAATAGCCACATGTATTAGAAATGGGAATTAGAAGCAAATGGATGGGTAACTTGAGACATGGACACAAGTGAGATTATTTAGAAAAGTATATAGGATGAGAAAGGAAGTGGTCTTCAGGCATAAGTACAAAGAACACCATCATCTAAGAAAAAGGCAGAGAAAGAAAGGCACAAAAGGAATTGAAAAGAGTCCTTAAAAGTAGGTAGAAACCCAGGAGAATTCTGTGTCACAAAATCCAAGAGAAGGTACTTCAAGAAAGAGGTTGTCAAATGCTGCTGATATTACAAGGGATTTAAGAATGGATCTTCTTAGAAAGATCAAAAATCTCTAGCCTTCATTTTCAGACTCCTTTACTGCTAGGCTTTGAGTTCAGAGGAAGTTTTACCAGTTAGATGCACTTACTTGAGATGTGTACATTGAAACTGAGCAATCTTTCTGGAACCTTTGGCTTTTTCCATGTTCACTGACTATACATTTATGGAAGAAATAACTCAGTTCTACTTATAGACTGTACGCTAGCCAATGATGTCCTGATTATCGTGCAATTAAAGCCCAAATAAAAAATTCTAAGATGACTTTTTAAAAGACAGCATGAATTTAACGTAACAACAAACGTTGTTGAAGTTTTTAGATCTGGATATGCAATGTGAAGATTCAGACTCCAGGATATCATCTGTATTAAATTCAAATAACAAGACCCAGTTGAATCATGAAGCATACCAGTTTGCATTAACCCACCCACTGCATGGAGAGCTGAAATATAGAGAAGCAAAGTGGATGAAAGGCGTGCCTGAAGAATACGCAGGCAGAAACTCAGCTTCAAGTGATTTAGTAGGGCTTTGGGCTATGGAGATGCTATAATAGCAGGTAAACTTGTGAGAGGATAGCAGACAGACTCAGGTTGGCTTCTGCTGTGCATCCAGGAAGTCAGGCAGATAGATGAGAGGGTACCAGGTTCAGCAGATAATGGTTGCTCCCAAGAACTAAAGGATATGCTTACTTCTATAATGTGTAAGTGACTTCTGACTAATGTCAGTCTTTTCAGCTGCTATAATTGGTGATAATTTTGTAAAGAAAGACATCATTTATGAAGTCTTTCCTGTTTAATATCTCTGTTTCATAACTTTCTTCTGAGGGAGGCAGGAAAAGGAATTAGTAACCTTCATTTCTTCTTGGGCTACATTATGGCAAGACAAAGTTAAGGAATCCCCTAAGGTCATAAGCAGAAGCAATCTTAAGATTTATACAAGTTGCTAAATAATCCTGCAAATATCTCCCCAATACATAGTTGTTTGCAGTTTTAAAGGACCATTAGCTCATGTCATTCTTGTCACAACCCTGTAAAGAAAACAAAGCAAGGGTTCACTCTTATTTCCATTTTACAGATGGAGAAATTGAGACTCTGGGAAGTTTGATTTAACCAGTCCAGATCATTGGAAGCAGCAGAGCAAAAATAGAACCCTGGTTTTTTATCTACTGGTCTGGTGAATTCTAGGATTGAGATTAAGGAGAATACAGCTTGACCTTCAAAAGTTGGGGCTTGCAGTTACTGAGCAACTCATAATTAATGAAACATAACCAAGAAACACATTACGGAATGACCTGAGACTTCAGGGTGAAGAGAAATATTCAGTGCCCTGATGACTAAGTTGTGGAACTCACAGCTACACAGCAGTTTGATATACTAGAGAAAATGATAACATGTAAATATTGTGCTACAGTGGATGCTTCAGCATTGAGTATTATCAAAAGCCAATTCGAACTACCTAAATTTCTTTGTAACCCAAGTTTTCCCAGTCATATGTGAGAATGCCCTGTGGGCTTACACCACAAGTGTTCATAAGAAAATGGCCAATGCCAGCATGTTTTCCCACTCTGGGGGTCCACTCACCTTCTTCCCTGAAACTGAAACATAATGGGGGCACATCTACAAAAGATGTGCAGTCACTTTCACTACTTTTCCTTTTGTCTCTATCAAAGACCAGAGTTTTGGCATTTTTATTGTATCATTAAGCTATGTTCTGAAAACAAGAGTGAGGAGGTCTTCAAGGCTACGGGTGACTGATAGTGTTTAGACAAGTTTAATTAAGTTTCTCATGTTTGGAGAATCTTGGGAAGATAAATAAATCACTGAAACATTCATTATGAAAACCACCATTTGGCAGTGGCGTTGTTTCTCCTGGGAATGCAATGGAGATTTATGACAGGATGAAGGGTACAGCTAGTTGATCATACCCTGCCAGGAAGAGCGTTCCTGTCATGAAATGAACTGGACGAAGATCCTATTCAGCTCTCTGTGCATGTCATTGTTCTTCGGGTCCCTGACCCTCCTCTCCAGTTTTTTTCTGGATAAAGATATAAACTGAAGATGTTTCCTTCACTCATGTTCTGCAGATAAAGTTGGGGCAAGGAGTCGGTGTCCAAAGGCTATAATATTTTGACCAAAGCATCCAAATCAGCTGTTTGATAACCAGGGCCTCCTCCTATCCCCTGTACTTAATCTTATAGCAACAGGCTTCTCCCAGGACTCCCTTCTTCCCCAGGTGCAGCCCTAATGCAAGTGAAAATTTAAGTTCTCTGGTTTGTTGGAATTCTCACCTGGGGCAGTAATCCCTCCGTGGCCTTTGTTCCTCGTCCCTCTCTATGGTCCAAGAGCACCTGTGAATATTTATAATAATCTCAGGAGCCATTAGGGAGAGCAGTGAAATTTGTATACAAACTAATTATTAAATGGCACTAAGGACTTGCTGTTAATTTTTTAATTTTGTGAATGTCATGGTGGTTATGCAATTTAAAAAAATCCATAAACATTGTAGATGCATACTGAATCATTTACAGATGAAATGGCATAATGTCTGAATGTGCTTTTAAAATAAAAAAAAAAGAAG
Organism: Carlito syrichta; assembly: GCF_000164805.1. NCBI lineage: Eukaryota > Metazoa > Chordata > Mammalia > Primates > Tarsiidae > Carlito > Carlito syrichta. The sequence goes on from NW_007253089.1 coordinate 24,072, forward strand.
AAGAAGAAGAAGGGTATACCAGGAAGTCTTCTGTTAGGAAACATAAACCACATCATTTATTTCAACAGAGAATTTAATATTGAGGATTATTAACTAGGTTACTGAAAGGTAAAAAGAGGAAACTAAGGAGTCATGGAAGTAGCCACTGCAGGAAGCCCTAGGGTTGGGGGAGTAAAGAGAAGAGGTTGGGTTTATCAAAAAGCAGAGACTTGGAAGAGGGGCCTCACCCAGCTGAGACACAGACTTGTAAGGAGAGACCTTTTGTCTCCCAGCTCAAAGTTGGGTCTCTGAAGTCTTGGGACATAGACTCAGTGTATTCTGGCCCACTGCGGCTGGTGTTTTTTAGGAGGGCAGTGAGGATGGGTGTGTGAGTGTTAGAAAAACTGCAAACTGGAAATTACCAGGTAAAGAAGCATCTCCAGGTGATGTTAACAGGAAGAAGCAACTCCCCGATCTCTCCTCTAGCCCCGCCTCTCTCTTGCAGAGTCCAACAGGGAGCCAGCTGGCAGCAGATATGAGGTTAAAGGAACCCCAGCCTCAGCATCCCACAGATAACTGAAGGGTTTGGAACTGAAATAACATCCTACCAATCAGCATGCAGGGTACAGCCACAACAAGATTGCCACAGAGGGAGGAATTGTTGAAACCAGGTGATGCCTACAAAAGTTCATTCTCTACTATTCCTTTTTATTTTGAGGATGTTTGAAATTTTTTCATAATATGAAGGGGGCTGATAGATTCACTTTAACAGATCTTTTAAACTGTTGTTGTTATTATTATTATTATTATTGACATATGAAAATTATCAAAATAATCTTAATGAAAATCAAAACTTTAAAAAAATACAATCCATTCAAAAATTTTAAAAAATGCAAAATCATTCCAAAAAAATCTAATTTGATTTTCCTTTTTTAAAAAGAAAACATTATTTTAAAGATTTGCTTTATCAAGAATCTCAACCCCAGGGGGTGACTGGCCCATTTCAGTAGACTGAGTTCAGTTTTAACCCTTCTCACCCTTTCCCTGTGGACAATTTTTCCATTTTGAGACAGAATAAATTTTTCGGCCTCCATCTACATGGAAGGATACAGCCTAGCTCATACATATATTCCTTTTACATATGTATTCTTTATATCTGTTTCTTGTATATGTATATTCCTTATATATGTTCCATATATATTTCTTTAATCTTTCTCCACATATCTTTTTCTCCATTCTTTTTGTCATTCTTACTCTCTCTGAAGTCCATCCAGTTAGTTCATGATACAATGTAACCCACAGAGTTCAATGGAATCACAAAGAGACTATGACTGGAAATAACTAGTTAGCGCAAACGGTGCTCTCTGGGTCTCAGGGGCCAAGGTGGGGCATTGAATTCTTTCCTGGCTGTAGGCTGCCTCTCTGGCCCAACATGGAAATGGTTATAAAATGGGTTGGGCAGCAACTGGATGCTTGTAAATGGTTCCCTGCAAACTCCTGCCCCATTGGAAAGACAAAGCAAAAACCCCAGAGGTGGTGGCGTGGGCATATATTTATTAAGAAAGCACAGCCTTAAAATAAAGACTGATTTATTGACATGTTTCCTTTAATGTTCCCTTGTTTGCCGGTGATAGAATCTGTTCTTCCATTCAACATGTCCAGGGGAATAAAAGGTTATATTCAAAGCTGGCTGCAGTTTGAGCAAAGATTCTTAAAAAAAAAAAAATGTTAGGATTCATCTTAGGTAGAAAACTTATTTTTGTTTAAGAAAACACTTCATTGGATTTTATTTTTCTTCGTTAATCAAGGATAAAATTCAGGGCTATAGGGAAAAAAATGCAAAAGCACCTCATGAGAAAGTGGTAGCAAATGTGGGTGTGTGAGTGAGGCTGAAAGTAGGGCTAGAGGGTTTGGCAGAGTTATGATCCTGTGAAGACATGAAATGGCCATAATGGCAGGGAGAGACGGGCAGGTGAGGCAGGTGTGACATGGTGTCCAGAGAGAAAAAATATTGGAAACATGTGCCATCCCAAGGCTTCATGTGGGTGGTAGTAGGTGAGAAATTTGCTATGTTGGGGGAAAGGTGACCAGTGTCTAGGATCACTCATATCTAATAGTTTGGATTTATTTTCTGCTTCTCACTGTAACTGTCTGCCCTTCTGATCTCCCCACAATAAATGATACCAGCCTAAAGGGTACTTTAAGCTAAATTATAAAAAGATACCATTTCCTCCCATCAAATGTAGTCCTGTGTCAGGGCTCCCCACTTGGCAATGTGTGCGCAACCAGATTTCAACCCTCATTGGGTCCCCAGGCTGAATGCTCCTGAGTACTGAATGATCTCTGTCTTTACAAATATAGGAAGTGGCATTATGCCACTTACCTTCCATTGTTTCAAAACTTCACTGGTGTGTTAGGCACAATGGCCCTTTGTTAACAGAGCATGGTGGGAGGGAAAGGAAGGAGGTATATTTGTGCCTGGGGTGAACCTGTACAGAGGAGATGCCGGCATCAAGAGGGAGGAAAGAGATAAAAACTGAACTGAAATTGGTAACTTAGACTATAAGAAATTGTAACCTACTTTTCCTGCCAGAAGCCCAGTCACCTACCTATTATGAGGAATCTTTGGAAATATTAGAGGTTTGTGTTCATCCATCATATAGGAATATTTGGATTTTAAAAGAAAGCGTAACCCAGAGGTCTGGAGCGTTCAGATATATATATGGGTTATATACATTTTACTGAATGCCAACTCCGTGCCAGGCACTGTGCTGGAAGGATTGCCAGATAAAGTATAAGACATCCAGTTAAATCTGAATTTCAGATAAGCAACAAATATTCATCTCTGGTATAAGTATACCTCACATATTGCATGAAAAACACTTGTTCTAGAAAATTATTTGTCATGTAAATCTGAAATTCAAATTGAACTGGGCATTTTTATTTGCTAAATCAGGCAACCCTACATGTTATGTGTTGAGTATAAAAAGGTCAATGAGACAGTAAAACAATAAGGAACTCAGTTTGTTGAGGGCTACAAACAGGCAATAGCAATGTAATGTGATGAATGCCATGATAGGATAGACACAGGATACCCAGGTTGTGCAGGAGAAAGTTATCTGACTTGATCTTAGGAAGAAGAGACCTGAGTTCTAAAAGTTTAATAGGAGAATCAAGGGCTGGACATATGGCTCATGCCTATAATCCCAGAACTTTGGGGGACTGAGGTGGGAGGATTGCTTGAGCCCAGGAGATTGAGACCAGCCTGAGCAGCATAGTGACACCCCATCTTTACAAAAAGAATTGCTAAAAGTAGGAGTATCTAGGTAAATGATGGGGAGATAAGTTGGGTAGAATGTTGATTCAGCAGAAGGAAAAGACTTTCTTAACTCGGGAATCCTAAATAGGTACAAGTCAATGTGCTGGGTACAAGAAAAAGAGTAGAGAGTGTGCAGGTCAGAGGTATAGTGTGGCTGGAATATATAATGCCAGGTGAGTAGGGTGTCACTTGCCATTCTAGGAACTTTAGACTCTCTTGAGGACAATAGGTCTCCAAGACAGAAGAGTGACTTGAATAGCTTAATGATTTGGAAAGGGTGCTCATGATGGAATGTGGAGAATGGAATAAAGAGAAGTAAGATTGAAGGCAAGGAGAAAAGTTAAGATTCTGAAACCATCCTCCCAGCAAAAGTGGGTGGTAACCTTAAATAAGATTAACGGTAAAGGATACAAATAATTCATGGGGTCTGAGAGATACTAAGAAGACTGAATTATCAGGACCTGAACATGGGTTTGGAAATAGAGAAATGAAAGAGAAAGAAAAGTAAAAACTGATTCCCTGTTTGTATGATCAGGTAAGTGGACGATGTTCTCATTCACCAAGAAAAAATACAGGAAAAACAGGAAGACACAGAGTTTGCTCTGAGACTTGTTTGTTCTTGAGGGTAAAGAGTCTGAGGCCACCCTAGTGGAGGTGTACAAGGAGCAGGATGAACATATAGGTTTAAAGTTATCTTTTGGCATTTATTTTTAATTTCACACAGATCCACAAATATATTTGAGTTCTAACACATTTAAACAGTATACATATATTAAAGAATCTCTTGGACCGGGTGTGGTGGCTCATGCCTATAATCCCAGCACTTTGTGAGGCTGAGGTGAGAGGATTGCCCAAGCCCACAGGTTTGAGACCAGCCTGGGCAAATTGGCGAGACTCATCTCTACAATAAATCAAGAAAAAGTAGCTGGACGTGGTGGCATGCGCCTGTAGATCCAGCTACTTGGAAGACTGAGGCAGAAGGATCGTCGAGTTCAGCAGGTCTACGCTGTGGTGGCCATGAGTGTGCCACTACACTCCAGTCTGGGCAACAGAGTGAGACTCTGACTCAAAAAAAAAAAAAAAAAGAATCTCTTGAATACCCTCCCCCTCCTACTTCCTCCCTAAAGGTAACTGCTATATACTCCCAGAACTTTTTCTGTGCCTTTACATACATATATGTACCTACTGAAACATGTTTTATTTTTGAATTTGTTAGTGTTTACCTGAAAGAACTTGGCTGCTTTAGGTCAGGTTTCCCAGAAAATAGTCTCTGAGATGGAGATTTGTATTCAGGAGATTTAATGGGGGGCAATGAATTGTTGGACCAACACCTGTGAGGGAGTAAGGCAAGCAGGTGGGCAGTAGAGTAAGTTAAACTGTGTACAAATACAGCGGACGTTCCAACAAATCTCAAGGAGCACTAGAACTAAGATAGGCCTTCAGAGTTGACCCAAATTAGAACAAGGTGGCTGGGTCATTGTATTCACGTATTAGCCATTCACTGAGTGTGAGTTACCTCCTGAGGAAGATGAGTATTTTTGAAAATATGACTCCCTCCAGCTGAGGGCAATTTTTAGAGAGGGACCCTGTTGTGATTCTTCAGCAGCAAATGCTCTGGACAGCTGAGGAAATGAGTGCATTGATCTGAAGGGAGGACTTAGAAGGCACAACACAACATCCACAATGCAGGCTGTACTTAAAGTTCTGAAACCTGCTTTTAAATCTAAGAATATGTTTTGGAGAGCTGTCTCTTTTAGTAGCTAGAGTGACCCTACTCTTTCTAACTGCTACATAGTAATCCAGAATAATGAATCACAGTCTTTTTAGTCACTCTCCTCTTGATGGACATTCAATTACTTCCAACTTTTTACTCTTAGAACAAAATACTGCAGGTCAAATGGACTTTCAGCTTCTGGTAGTGATGGAATGAGCCCCTATCAGAGGATCCCTTTCTCTTCTCCAAGAAGCTATAACAAAAATATAATACAAAAAAGATATAATACAAAAAGCAGCTACCTGGTGTCACTGGAGTGTAAACAGAAGCTGATAGACTCTTTGAAGGAGTAAACGCTTGAAGAAGAGGAGCAAAATAATGTCAGGTCCCCTATTTTTACAAATTTTAGTCTGAGATGAATGAAGTCTCTGGCACTTGGTAGCCCAGTCGTGAAATAACTGGTGGAAAGCCCATAGACTTTCTGGTCAGCAGGATCAGAAAAGTGAAGCTGGGAAGCTGCTACTAAAGCGAGTAGAGGACCCTGGAAGGGAAGAGATGAAAGACAGAGAAAGGATCCCCAAATTCTGTCCACTCATATCTCAGACTAACCTCTGAACCATACGTGCCTGGAACAGAATAAAGTAGCTCAGCTAAGCAAATGATTTGAATTGAGACCAGAGCTGCTGTTCACAGAAACAGAGTTTGCACTTCAAGCCTAGCCAAGAAAATTGCCTGCTAAAGCAAAGGAACAACACATGTTAGAGAAAAATAGTAGAAATCAGAGTATTCATAATCTCACATTCATAATACACAGGACACATTCCAAAATAACTTGACATATGAATAATCAAGAAAATAGAGTTCATTCTCAAGGGAAAAGAAAGTGAACTACATCTGACTCTGAGATGAACCAGATGTTGAAACTAACAGACAAGGATGTTAAAGCAGTTATTTTAACCACCCTTAATAAAGTAAGGTGAAATATGTCCTTGATAAATAAAAATATAGGAAAATTAAGCAGAGATATTTAAGCAATAAAAAGAACCAAATGTAAATACTAAAAATGAAAAATACAATAGCTGAAATTTTTAAATTATTAGATAAACTTAGAAATCAAGTAGAGATGTCCAGAAAAAAAAAGTGACCTTGAAAAGAAATCAATGAAATTATCTAAGATAAACAGAGAGGAAAAGGATTTTTAAAAAAAGAACAAGGGACCTTTCAAATGATATCAAATAGTTCAACACATAGGCAGCTGCAGAAGGGAACAGGACAGAAAAAAAAGATTTGAAGTAATAATGACCAAAAGTTTTCTAAATTTGTTGAAAGACAGAAATTTACAGATTCAAGATGTTGTGTCAATACCAATTAGAATAAACATGAAGATGTTAACATTGAAACACACCATAGTGAAGCCATTGAGCCAAAGATGAAGAACAAACTTTGAAAGCTAAGAAAAAAAATGAACCATTACACAGGGGAGCAGAATTTGATTAAGAACTGAATTCTCATCAGAAACCAAGCAGGGCAGAATAAAGTGGAATAGCATCTTTAAAGGGTTGAAAGAAGAAAACAATTCAACCCAGAATACCTAATCCAGGAAAAATATCCTCCTAAGATGAAGGCAAAAGAAATAAAATAAAATAAACAATTTCAGATAAAAGAGAACAGAGAGCTTTTGTTGCTAGCAGATCTGCACTGTAAGAAATGTTAATGGAAGTTCCTCAAGCTGAAGGAAAAAGATTCTGGATGAAAATCTGGATGCTCAGAAAAGAATGAAAAGAAAGCATCAGGAATGAGGAAAAAAATAGCTGGAGAAATGCAAACAATTATTTTTCTTTTTTCCTCTTAATTTTAAAAATAAATCTATTTAAAGCAGATTGTATGACAGGGATTTATAATATAGGTATATGTGCCACATATAACAACTATTACACAGAGAAGAGCAGGGGTAGGGATGGCTCTGTATATTCGTAAGTTTTTCATATTTTATACAATGTTAACATGTTAATTGTGAAAAGTTATGGTTATAAATTGTAATCACTAGTCAACCACTAAAAGAAAATGCAAAGAAGCATAGCTGAAAAGTCAAAAAGAAATGTAAATAAAACTTAATATACTTAAAATTTTTTTTTGAGTTAGAGTCTCACTCTGTCACTAAAGCTGGAATGCAGTGGCACACTCATGGCTACCCCAGCATTGACCTGCTGGGCTCCAGTAATTCTTCTGCCTCAGCCTTCCAAGTATCCAGAACTACAGGCACATGCTGCCATGCCTGGCTAATTTTTTATTTATTGTAGAGACGAGATCTTGCCAAGTTGCCCAGGCTGGTCTCCAACCTATGGGTTCAGGCAATCCACTTGCCTTGGCCTCCCAAAGTGCTGGGATTACAGGCTGAACCACCGAGCCCGGCCATATTTAAATAATTTTAAGGCAATTAATGAAGAACACAGGCTACAAACATCCTCTATAAATATACCCAATTATTATTTTTCAATAAAAAATAAATGTATATACATACAATTTTAAAAATTAAAGTACCAAAAAAAAAAAAAAAACAAAAAACCTAGAGGAGACAAGTAAAAAACAAATAATAAAATGGTAGACTTACCAAAACATATCAATAATTACATTAAGCATTAATGAATTAAACAATTCAGTCAAAAGGCAGTGATTGCTAGAATGAGGTTTAAAAACTTTTGTCTATATGAGATACCTTAAATCTTAAGACACAGACAGGCTCAAAGTAAATGAATAGAGAAATATGTACTATTCAAATAGACTATTCAAATAGACATCATAAGAAGGCTAGAGTGGTTATATGCATATCAGAAAAAATAGATTTCAAGATGTTGTGGGTTGAATTGTACTCCTTAAAAAAAAAATGTTGAAGGACTATCCACTGGTAGCCATGGATATGGCCTTATTTAGAAATAGAATCTTTACCGATGCAAATCAAGATGAGGTCACAGCAAATTAGACTGGACTCTAATTCAGTGATTGGTGTCTTTATAAGAAAAGGAAATTTCAGACACAGACATACACAGGGAAAGGAAGGTTACATGATGATGGAAGCAGAGACTCGACTGAAATATCTACAAACCAAGGAATACCAGGGACATCAAGTAACCACCAGATTCTGGAAGAGGTGAGGAAGAATTACTCCCTTAAGTCTTCAGAGGAAGAATGACCCTGCTGATACTTTGATTTTAAATTTCTACCATCCAGAACTGAAAGAATATTAATTTCTGTTGGTTTAAACCACCCAATTTGTGTACTTTTTAATGGACGCTCTAGGAAAATAATACACAAAACAAAAAGTATTATCAGAAATAGACAAGGGAATTTCATTATAACAAAAGGAAATTCATCAGGAAGACATACAATCATAAAGGTTAACGCAACTAATAGAAGAGTTTCCGAATTCATGAGGTAAACACAAACATAATTAAAGGAAGATATGGACAATTCCACAATCTTACTGATTTTATCAGTCTTCTCTCAGCAATTAGTAGAATAACTAGACAAAAAAATCAGCAAAGACATAGAAGAGCCGCAAAAAAACTACCAGTCACATAAACACATAAAGGAAAAACCAGTTATTCCCCTTAGAACATTCTTTTCAGCTTTCTTCAGTTTTCCTGATGTCCTCAATTATAGTCTTAGTCTTTCTTTTGATATGCAACATATTTACCCTATTTTCCTCTCAAATTTGTGGTTACAAATGTTTTTAATTTGCTATTTAAAATATATTTTATCTTACGTCATTTATACAATATTTTTCTTTTTTACTATTTTTTCTTGGACAATCATTTTAAAGTCCTTTTATCAATATATATTTTCTGACTTTTTTTTTTACATTCACACTTCTTTTGTAGATTTTTGGTCCTTAAATAATAATAGCAAACACTTCTATGTGCTCTAAATATATTGAGTCTTTTAACCATTTACCACAATTCTATGAAGTATGATTATTATTCACATCTTTTTTTTAGTTGAACTCTCACTCTGTCACCCAGACTGGAGTGCAGTAGCACACTCATGGCCACCCCAGCGTCGACCTGCTGGGCTCTGGCACTTCTGCCTCAGCCTTCCAAGTAGCCGGAACTACAGGCACGCACTGCTATGCCTGGCTAATTTTTTATTTATTGTAGAGATGAGATCTGGCCAAGTTGCCCAGGCTGGTCTCAAACCCGCGGGCTCAGGCAATCCACTCGCCTCGGCCTCTTGAAGTGCTGGGACTACAGACTGAGCCACCAAGTCCAGCCATTATTTACATTTTAAAAATGTGTCTGTGCTCTTAACTATTGGGCTATGGAGTCTGCCCTCTTTGTAATTTCCTTTATAATTTCTCTTCATAAACTTTTTTTCATTTTTAAAGGCTTTGAGCATTCTGTCAGTTATACAGTCATGCATCACTTACTGAAGTGAGTATGTTCTGAGAAATGTTGTTAGGCGATTTTGTCATTGTGTGAACACCATGGAATGTACTTACACAGACCTAGATGGCCTAGCTTATAACTCCTAGACTATATTGCATTGTCTATTGCTCCTAAACTACAAACCTGTACAGCGTGTCACTATTTTGAATAACGTAGGCAATTATAACACAATGATAAGTATTTGCATATCTAGACATATCTAAACATAGAGAAAGTACTGCAAAAATACAGCATAAAAGATTTTTTAGGCCGGGCTCGGTGGCTCAGTCTGTAATCCCAGCACTTTGGGGGGCTGAGGTGAGTGGAATGCCTGAGCCCGCGGGTTTGAGACCTGCCTGGGCAACTTGGCGAGACCTCATCTCTACAATAAATCAAAAATTAGCCGGGTGTGATGGCACACACATGTAGTTCCAACTACTAGGAAGGCTTGGGCGGAAGGATCGCCGGAGTCCAGCAGGTTGAGGCTGCAGTGGCTGGGAACAGCACTCCAGTCTGGGTGATAGAGTGAGACTCCAACTCAAAAAAAAAAAAAAGATTTTTTAAATGGTATACCTGTATAGGACACTTACCATGAATAGAGCTTACAGGACTGAAAGTTGCTCTGGGTGAGTCAGTGGAGAGTGAACTTAAGGGCCTATGGCATTACTGTACACTACTGTAGACTTTATAAATAATATATACTTAGGCTTTGCTAAATTTGTAAAAAATAAAGAATTGTGCTATGAGATTATGATGGCTACAACATCAATAGGCAATAAGAATCTTGCAGCTCCATTATAATCTTATAGAACCACCATTGTATATGTGGCTCATTGTTTACCAAAATGTTATTATGTGGTAAATGAATGTATGATTCTTCATAAAATTACTTCTTCTTACTAACTCCTTTATTATCATGAAATATTTTTTTTTACTTTCTAAGCCTCCTGGAACCTTTGAATGTGATTTTATAAGGCTCGGTCTTTTTAGATGTAACTAGGAATCTTGAGATGGGAAGATCATCTTGTATTATTTGAGTGGGCCCTAAATAAAATCATATATCCCTAAGAGAGAGTTAGAAGGAGATTAGATACACACATGGAGAGATAGGAAAACAAGATGAAGTCGGAGTAAAGAGAGATTTGGAGATACTGACCTTGAAGTTTGGAGTGATTTGGCCATAAGCTAAGGGATGTCAGCAGCTACCAGAAGCTGGAAAAGGCAAGGAACAGATTCTTCCCTAAAGGGTTCAGAGGAAACAAAGCTTTTCTGATACCACCTGGTGACGGTGTTGATTCTACTTAGCAATACTGATTTCAGACTTCTGGCTTCCAGAATTGTGAGAAAAAAAATTCTGATATTTTAAGTAATAGTTTGTGATAATTTATTATAGCAGTGGTGGGTAACTAATACACCCCCTCCCATCAGCTACATTATTAAAATCTTTGTTCTTGTTGCCTTTTTTGCATGAAGAAGAGAGAGGATTTTTATTCCTTCATTTAAAAATATTGATGATAAGCCTACTGTGTGCCAAGCTGTGGAGATAAACATGTAAAATAGACAATGTCTTTATCCTGAAAGAAATTTGATCAGTGTTGGGCAGGGTGATTTCAATCAAAATACAATAAAATACGTGTTATAAGACTGAGCAAGACTATGGGTAACACAAGAGGAATATAAGCTTAAAGAGATCAAGGGCGACTTTCTCAAGAGTGTGACACTTAAACTGAGACTTCACAGAAAGTAAGAGTGACCCAGGCAAAGAGTTGTGTTTCAGGTAGAAGGGAACAGCATGTGCAAAGGTTAATTCATCTTTCAAGTACTTTGCATCTCAAGACAAACTTTTTACTTCAATTAATTCACAAGTCTCACAAAATATTTTTTCTTCTGTACCATGTACTTGGTAGTACAGGGTGGTCATCCCTAATCTAAGAACTTGAAATCCAAAATGCTCCCAAATCTGAAACTTTTGAACACCAACATGATACCACATGTAGAAAATTCTACGTATAAGTACTTAACACAAACTTTGTATTAAGCACAAGATTATTTAAAATTAATTATATTAAATTACCTTAGGCTATGTGGATAAGGTATATAGAAAACATAAATCAATTTTATATTTAGTCTTGGGTCTATTTCCCAAGATATTTCATTATGTACATGTAAATACTCCCAAATCTGAAAAAGCTCAAAATCTGAAATAATTCTTGTCCTAAGCATTTTTGGTAAGGGATATATCAATCTGTACTTTATACATGTTTACTAATAATCTAATGATAAAGGATAATTTTAATATAACTAATTTTCTTCTTTCTCTTCTTACAACAGCCTTCAGTAGATCAGCAGCTGGGAATTGGAAATGGAAAATTTAATTCCCATTTCCTTCTCACACACACTGATACAGAGACCCGCTATTGTCTGTCCATATTGTCACAGCCCCTAGAGAAGAAGGGCATGGGGAGAGATTGAGCAGACCCAGGCCATACCCACATTCCTGAGTGCTAACAAAAGGTGCACTTCCGGTTATCTCCTATGCACTCCCAGTAAATAACTTCAAAGAATCCTTAATTTCCCTGCAGACTGTGCCCAATTAACTGATAGATATAAATTCCCATTTACTCCTTTTTCTTCATAGTTACAGATTTGAAAAATATAGTATCAAGGTAATCATAAGTCTTATGATTTGTATAAATTCTGTATATAGCAACATATAGTAATGCATGATGTCTTAGGTCTTGTTAACTCCCTTTACTCTATGGCAAGCTTGATTAACACTTTTGCCGGGTGTTACTGATAAAAAGCTGTGAGATATCTCTAGTAACTAGTGCCAAGAAATGCAGACTATAAATGTCATTATTGACAAAATGCAGTTGTGACTTAAGATCTATACAATGGTCTGTTAGTCACATAGTCAATGTATAGGTACCAACTACCCTGAAGTTATAAAAGCAGACTGTAAAACCCAAAGGGTGAACAGAACTGTTTCAGAAAGGCCAGGATCCCAGCTCTGCTCCCTGGATTTGAATTCAGAAATAAACTTCTTTCTACCAATTTTTCTGCCTCTCAATTTCTTGGTGTCGAGGGTTAGCAACTGAGTATTACTCGGACCATAACAACACCACAATTAATGAGTTTAGAATACATGGGACCAACAAACGTGAACATAATTGCAAAAAATATAGTATCAAGGTCATCGTAAAAAGTGTGGCCAGAATGGATTTCTAACCTCTGAACATGACCTTCCTAACAAAACCTCTGAACATGACCTTCAGAAATTGAACTAATTTTCAACGTCAATGCTCCTAAAAAGACCCAGGAAAACCACTGGATGGGAGTTTTGTTTGTTTGTTTGTTTGTTTTCTTGTTTTGTTTTGCCTCCGTGTAAAAGGACTTAGTCACTTCTAAAACTGGCATGGCCTCACCATTCTGCTAGATTGTTAACTTGTTGTGAGTACAAATTCACTCCCCATCTCACTTGTATCTCTTTCACCCTAGATCTTGGGCCAGAAATTGCACATTGAAGGTGAAGAAAAAATGGGTATCAACAGTTGTGTTTTCCCTTTTTACGGCCTTTATCAAGACAGAGACTCATGTTTGGGTCCATATCTTGCACAGCTCTTAGCTAATGGAGGTGCTTTATCAATGTCTACTAAGATATTTGAAAGTGTTTGTTCACTGTCTTCATCAACATCATTATATAATGATGTGATTTGTGTTATATTTAAAGAGAAAAAACAAATAATTGGATACTGTGCCATGTGAGAGTTTTGAAGGTCAAAGGAAACAGTTTGATAATAATGATATCAAGAGTTAGAATGTATTTTTAAAATTTCTTTCAGAATTAAAGCCAGAAGGGGAGAGAGACAAAAGTTCAGGAAATGGCTGACCGTGTAGACAAAATGGTGTTGGTTCACAGTGCAGCTGAACATATAGAGCCAATCCCCTTTCCTCCTCTGTTTGACAAACATTTGGTTGACTGAGTTAGACAGCTTCCAGCTCTGCTTCAGAAGGCCTTTGTTTATCTTTGCGAGGACAATTAAGTGGCAGGAATGTGTAATATTGGCTAGCATTGCCAAAACAAACAGTTCTCTTAAAACGTTATGTAGAAGTGGCTATTGTTGCTGGTGCTTCTGCAAGAGTCAGAAACCACTTGCTAATAGCTTAATTCCATTTCTCTGCAGACTAGATGATCCTATTGCAGAAGAGAGACTATGTGGTCTGCTGGTTAGAGAGAAGTCCTGGAAGGCAAAATAGGCCCACATTTACAACATAGCTGAGCAACTGACTCACTCTGTAACCTAGGGTTACATTGCTTAACCTCATGGGGCTTGTTGTCCATCCAGCTGGAAAATTTGGTAAGATGTGAGGTTGGACTGAAAGTCATTTGTGGTGCAGCTGAATTGTTTTTCCACAGGGTATAGGATGAGACAGACACGTCTGACTGAATAACAGTGCCCTGTGGGTTGTGATAAAAGGATAAACTTGGTAAAGGTAAGCCTCACAAGATACAATGAGAGTTCAAGCTAGTGAAGATATTCTATAAAGACAGGACTCCTCCCTGCTGAATCAACAAATGAGCATTTCTAGCCTCTGTCCCACTCAGTCTCAGTCAACAATCAAATTTCTCAGTAAAATGGATCTTGCCTGAATCAAGATACTCAGCTTGCCATCACACAGTGACTGTGCTCAGCAGGGTGAGTACTCTTGCAGTATCTGTTGTCTTCCTGGCTACAGGAATCTGCGGAGTCTGTAGAGACTTAGAGTCAGACCAGCTATGCTGATACAGGAATGAGCTGAAGGGAAGAGAAGCAAGCCATTTTCCTGGTCTCCAAAGGGGAGTGAATTTACATTAAACGCATGCACCTAAGTATTAAGATGATTGACTGAAAATTGATAAGTTAAAAGAGAAAACAGTTTGAAGCAGAGAATGCTTATCTTCATAGGAAATTGACAATTGGTATTAAATAGACACTCACAGGTGTCCCAGGTCGGATCCAGGGTTTGGAATTTATATTTTGGTAGTGTAGGATTGGCCTTTGAAGGTGAGACTTCCGCTAAAGCCTACAAAAGGTGATATGTAGTTTACTTTTCATCATGAAGGGAGTTTCCAAAGAGCATGGGAAACTGTTAATGGTGCTTGAATTGGCTTTTGTATTCTCAAGGTCAGTGATAGCTGTTTCATGTTTAAAACAGCTTTTAGAGCCTAAAGGTAAGTAAAACATTAAGTGGGGAACAGAAATCATAAGTCAATTGTATGAGCTGTGTTCTGTACAAACTGTTGTTTACAAATCTACAGGCACCAGCTGATACAGTTAGCAGATTTATCTCTTCATCCTATCACAGATGAAAACTGTCATCTCTATATTAGTGACTAAAAAGACACTCAGTAACCATGTGAAGTCTGTCCTTTGCTTGGTAATTCTGGACGGATTTTCAGGGCTTAATGTTTAAAGTCCTTGATGTCCTCCATAAGAGGGGTACTTGTTTCTACCATTACTTCCAAAGAATCAAGAGGAAAGCATTGCTAGCATCCTGGGTTTAATGAGAGAAATGGAATAATAAGAATTAAGAATGAGAATAAGAGGATAAACTCATAGGAAACCAAAAGAATAATCCTTAGGAGTAGTATTTTGAGCCTAGCATACCTTAGTAGAGAGGTTAGAATGGCATCAGGGAACCTCCAGAAGAAATCCATATTCACATGATTGACGACCACCTGCCATTCACCCATTCATTTGGCAAGCATTCATTCATTGCCACACTTGTGTAGCACTGCCATAGGTCCTACACAGGATTAGAAGATGATAGGCTGCATGGCAATCGGAAATGTGTAAGATGTGAGCGCATACACGAACTAGCTATGATGCATACTAACATACACATGCCAAGTTAGTAGTAATTCAGAGAAATATGTTATGGGCATTTAGCTTTAAAAAAAGAAATTTAAATGAGATCTTTTAAGGATGCCTATCATTAACAAGTCAAAAAACAACAGGTGCTGGTGCAGCTGCAAAGAGAAAGTGACACTGCTACACTTTTGGTGGGAATGAAACTAGTCTAACCTCCATGGAAAACAGTGTGACGATTTCTCAAAGAACTAAAAATTGAGCTTCCACATGATCCAGCAATCTCTTGCCTGGGAACATACCCAGAGGAACATAAATCATTCTACAAAAAAAGACACCTTCACACGCATGTTTACTGCCGTACTATTCATGTAGCAAAGACATGGAACCAACCTAGATGCCCATCAAAGGTGGACTGGGTAAAGAAAAGGTGGTACATATGCGTGATGGAATATTATGCAGCCTTAAAGAACAAAATCATGGCCTTCACAGCAACTTGGATGCAGTTGGAGACCATCATACTAAATGAACTCGCACGGAAACAAAGAAATGAATATTGCACGTTCTCACTCATAAGCGGGCCCTGAACACTACTCATATCAGGACAAGGGTGGGCCAGCCATTGTGGTGAATGGCTAGGGGAGGGAGGGAAGGAGGTAGGAGAAAAAGGGGACACATGGTAATGCAATGGGTATCTGGTCGACTACTGGGGGAGAGAGGGTCAGCTAGAGACCCAAACTTCACCTGCTTGCAACCTATCTGTGTTGCAAACCCTCACTTGCATTCCGCAATTCTAAAATAAATAGCATAAAAGAAAAGAAAAATAAATCTTTAAAAAATAATTTATTTAAATGAGATTGAATTGGGAAAAATAGTGGGGATTCATGACAAAAGAACAGCATAAATAAGAGCCCAGAATGCTGAGGATACAAGACAGGTTGTATACTAATGGGTTCTAATTATGGGAAAGTCTATTACGGGGAATGTGGGATACAGGAGTAGCAAGAAGCTTTGAACAATAACCCTCCTCCTATAGGCAATGGGAATAACTGAGTGTTTGAATTTATTAATTTTTTTTTTTTTTTTTTGAGTTGGAGTCTCACTCTGTCGCCCAGACTGGAGTGCAGTGGCACGCTCCCGGCCACTGCAGCCTCGACCTGCTGGACTCTGGCGATCCTTCCACCTCAGACTTCCGAGTAGCCGGAATTACAGGCATGCACTACCACGCCTGGCTGGGGTTTTTTTATTTATTGTAGAGATGAGGTTTAGCTGCCCAGGCAGGTCTCAAACCCGCGGGCTCAGGCAATCCACTCACCTCAGCCTCCCAAAGGCGCGGGATTACAGGCTGAGCCACCAAGTCCGGCTTGAATTTATTAATTAATTCAACAACAATTGCTGGAGTACATTATAGGTGCCAGGTCCAGGCTTTGGTAGTTAAATACACACAAACACACACACACACACACACACACACACAAGAATTTGTACCTGCTTTCAAGGCACTTACTTTTTTAAAAAAATTCTATTTTAATGATGTAGGGTACCATTTAGGGTTAGATATACAAATGGTCATTGTACAGGTAAAGTTTGGGCCTCACTTTGGTCCCCATTTCACCTGGTTTTAGATCAGGTACCCTTATTGATGAAGCGTGCCCCCATTTCCCCTGGGAGTTTCCCACTACTGCCAATCCCTTTCTTATAGCATTATGATAATTGTTCAGGGTCCACTTATGAGTGAGAACATGTGGTACTCAGTTCTTTGTTTCTGTGATAGATCACTCAGTATTATAGACTCTAAGTGCATGCAAGTTAATGCGAAGTTCATAATTTTGTCCTTCTTTATGGCTGCGTAATATTCCATCATGCATATGTCTTATATTGTTAAATCCCGTCCTCTTTTGATGGGCAGCACCAGCCACGGCTGGTTCCATGTTTTTGCTATTGTGAATAAAGTTACAATAAACATGCATGTGCAGGTATCTTTTTCACAGAGTGATTTGAGATCCTCTGGGTATATTCCCAGAATGGGGATTGCGAGGTAATATGGAAGGTTGATTTTTAGATCTTTTAGGAATCATCACACTGTTTCCACAGAGGCTATCCTAGTTTATACTCCCACCAACAGTGTAGAAGTGCTCCCTTTTCACCACATCCTCTCCAGCATCTGTGGTTTTTGAGTTATTGATGATGGCCATCCTGACTAGAGTTAGGTAGTATCTCAGTGTGGTTTTAATTGCATTTTTTGATGATTAGTGAGGCTGAGCATTTTTTCGTGATCTGTTGGCTGCTCTTATATCTCCTTTTGAGAAGTGTCTATTCATATCTTTTGCCCACTTTGTAATGGGGCTGTTTTTTTTCTTTTCAGCACATTTGACTTCCTTGGAGGTCCTAGATGTTAGGTCCTTGTCAGATATACAGTTGTCAAATATTTTTCCCAATCTGTGGGCTGTCTCCCCACTTTCTCAGTGGTTTCTTTGGCTTTGTGGAAGTTTGTCAGTTTGATGAGGTCCCACTTACCTATCTTATCCTTTATGGCACGGGCACTTGGGGTTTTGATCAGGAATTTGTTGCCAGTTCCAATTTTCATAAGGGTGTCTCCTGCATTTTCTAAGGTTCTTACAGTTTGAGGTTTTATGTTTAGGTCTTTGATCCATTTAGAGTTGATTTTTGTGTATGGGGATAGATAGGGATCTTGTTTGAATCTTCTGCATGTGGTCAGCCAGTTTTCCCAGCACCATTTACTGAATAGGTTCTCCTCTCCCCAGTAGTTAATGGTGGAGGGTTTGTTGAAGATGAGTTGGTCGAGAAATTGATGTTTTGCTTCTGGAATCTCTATCCTGTTCCATTGGTCTATATGCCTGTTCTTGTACCAATACCAGGCTGTTTTGATTATTGTAGCTTTATATAAAAGCTTAAAGTCTGAGAGCATGATGCCTCTCAGATGTCTCTGAGATGGTCTAATAGCAATGACACCTCAGTAGCAATAGCAATCTAGTGTTCAGATCTTGGTTCCCAAATGCTACATCATTCCCCACTAAAAGAAAGCAGGGCCACTTGGAGAAATATCTGACATCATGGCTAGGACAGAGAAGTTCAAGATGAGCCTGGAATATCATCTTGTACAATAATGTAAGGAAATTTTCAAAGAATAAGGACACAGGAGAAAGTTTAAAGGGGCGTCTACTGTCTAATTTGGCATAATTTGAACATACAAATAATATTTTACAGATAATCTGTTGAATAAAGTAGAAATCCATAAGTTCATACTGATATGAATGAATGAGTGAATGAATGAATGACAGAGGAGGCCATGCTTCCCCTTTGTAGGATACCATGAAATAAATAAAGAAAGAATAAGAGTTTAAAAAACTTACAAACTTTCTTGTAATGATTGACTCAGCAAGAATCATCAATAACCGCTAAAACTAGTAAGAAACCCTTTGATAAGAAACAGCATGTCCACAGCAACCTGGATGGAATTAGAGTTTATAATGCTGAGTGATCTCTCACAGAAGCAAAAAGCTGAGTATCACATGTTCTCACTCATAAGTGGACCTTGAACAACTACCATATTACTATAAGAAAAGGATTGAAAGTGGTGGGAAACCATGGGGAGGTGGGTGGGGGGAATGGGAAGGTGGGATTGACAGTAGCAGATTCTGCCTGGGGAAGAGGGGGGCAAACCTCATCGATAAGAGTACCTGCATGGTGAATATTTGTATACCTAGCCCTGAATTGTACCCCACAATTTTAAATAAAAATTAAAAGAGAAAAAAAAAAAACCCCAGCATGTCTACGTCTCAAAATATCTTCTTGCAAAATACTCATTAATGACAAAGGAAAATGGTACATTTAAAGATGAGAACCTGGCAAATACCTTCTGAATCTTGCAAGTTAATTTAATATAACCAGTAATGGGACAGACTGACACTGTGTGCCTACTGATGTGATGCACTAAGAGGGAGATTACATGACATCTGTGATGCTACTGCAAAAATCCTTCAGCTTGCTCTCACCATGAGCAAATAGTACAAATACCTGGGCAGATTTTCCTCTTTGGTACTCCCATATTATTCTGTGCATATTTATAGCATTGTATTTATTGTATGTACAACAAATATGTGTTAATTATATCTGCTTCCTCCTGGGCTGTGGTTCTTAGAGTCAGAGACAGAGTATTATTTATCTTTGTACACCTCTAAATATACTGTCTTCCCATGCATGACTCCATAATCACATGTATGTATACTGCATTACAAATACTTATTTGTGTGACTTTCTCCTTGCTTCAGTTAGCTCCTATAAACCAACAATGGACAAACAGAACCCCAAATAAAAACCACAATTCTATTCACAGTAGCCGCAAAAAAATGAAATACCTTGGCATCTTCCTAACCAAAGAAGTAAAATACCTTTACAATGAAAACTACAAAACACTGCTCAAAGAAATCAAAGATGACACAAACAAATGGAAAAATATTCCATGCTCATGGATTGGAAGAATCAACATTGTTAAGATGTCCATCCTACCCAAGGCAATCTACAGATTTATTGTAATACCCATTAAATTACCAGCAGCATTCTTCTTAGACCTGGAAATGACAACACAGGAATTCATATGGAAACATAAATGACCACAAATCACCAAAATAATCCTCAGTAAGAACAAACAAACAAACAAAAAAGCAAGAGGCATCATGCTCTCAGACTTTAAGCTTTTATATAAAGCTACAATAATCAAAACAGCCTGGTATTGGTACAAGAACAGGTATATAGACCAATGGAACAGGATAGAGATTCCAGAAGCAAAACATCAATTTCTCAACCAACTCATCTTCAAGAAAGCCTCCACCATCAACCACTGGAGAGAGGAGAACCTATTCAGTAAATGGTGCTGGGAAAACTGGCTGACCACATGC
The DNA here is from genome assembly GCF_000164805.1 of Carlito syrichta. NCBI lineage: Eukaryota > Metazoa > Chordata > Mammalia > Primates > Tarsiidae > Carlito > Carlito syrichta. The sequence goes on from NW_007253089.1 coordinate 44,273, forward strand.
AGAAGATTAAAACAAGGCCCCTACCTATTACCATACACAAAAATCAACTCTAAATGGATCAAAGACCTAAACATAAAACCTCACACTGTAAGAACCTTAGAAAATGCAGGAGACACCCTTATGCAAATTGGAACTGGCAACAAATTCCTGATCAAAACCCCAAGTGCCTATGTCATAAGAGATAAGATAGACAAGTGGGGCCTCATCAAACTGACAAGCTTCTGCAAAGCCAAAGAAACCACTGAGAGAGCAGGGAGACAGCCCACAGACTGGGAAAAAAATATTTGATAACTATATATCTGACAAAGACCTAATGTCTAGGATATACAGGGAAGTTAAATGTGCTGAAAAGAAAAAAACAAACAGCCCCATTACAAAGTGAGCAAAAGATATAAATAGACACTCTCCAAAGAAGACATATGAGCAGCCACAGATACATGAAAAAATGCTCAACCTCACTAATCATCAAAGAAATGCAAATTAAAACCACACTGAGATACCACCTAACTCTAGTCAGGATGGTCATCATCAATAACTGAAAAACCAACAAATGCTGGAGAGGATATGGTCAGAAGGGAACACTTCTACACTGTTGGTAGGAGTGTAAACCAGTACAGCTTCTGTGAGAAACAGTGTGATGATTCCTAAAAGATTTAAAAATCGATCTTCCATATGACCCTTACAATCCCCCTACTGGGAATAGTCCCGAAGGAACTCAAATCACTCTGTGAAAAAGATACCTCACATGCATGTTTATTGCAGCATTATTCACAATAATGAAAACGGAACCAACCAGGCTGTCCATTGAAAGAGGACTGGATAGAAAAAACGTGGTACATATACACAATGGAATATTACACAGTCATAAGGAAGGACAAAATTATGAACTTTGCAGCAACTTGGATGGACTTAGAGTCTATAATACTGAATGATCTATCACAGAAACAAAGGACTGAGTATCACATATTCTCACGCATAAGCAGAATTTGAACAATCATTGTAATACTATAAGAAAAGGATTGGCAGCAGTGGGAAACTGCCTGGAGCAGGGAGGGATTGGAAATAGTGGTAATCCTCCGGGGTGGGGGGCACACCTCATCAACAAGGGTACCTGCATAATGAATTTGTCTACCTAACTCTGAATTGTACCCCACATCTTTAAAATTAAAAATTTAAAAAAGAAAGAAAACACAGTAGTGGCTTAAACAATAAAGGCCCTTGATTACCTTATAGAAAATTAAGTCTGAACATAGGTAGTTGCAAAGTTGGATCTGTGTGGCAGTGATGGGATGGCACTGGTGAGCATCTCTACAACAGATCTTTCCCTCAATTTCAAGAAGGCTGCTACAGCTCCAAACATCTCAGTCTCATACAACAGGGTCCCAAGTAAGGAAGTAGGTGGTTGTCTCACACCTTTAATCAGAAGGAAAATCCTTTCCAGATCTCCAATAGACTTCCCCTTAGGTTTTATTCACATGCTCACTCGCAGACAAATAACAAAACATCCATTCTGACTGGACACATTACTGACTGAACAAAATTAGGGTTCTGTTAACAAGGAAGAAGGAAGCTGGGTTTGGTGGTTCACGTCTGTAATCCCAGTACTTTGGGAGACTGAGGTAGGAGGATTGCTCGAGCCCAGGAGTTTGAGAACAAGAAAGGAGGCTGTTGAGTGGGCAGCCTTTGTGACTGCTGAGCTCTCTACTAGGCTGTAAATTCTTTGATGGCAGGAACTGATTCTCACTCATTTACCTTTTGTACCTCCAGAGTATAGCACAGTGCCTGACAACAGGTGCTGGATAAGCGCTTGTTAAATGAATGAAAATGATCAAACATAGAATAATATTTTTAAACACAGGATAATATTTTTAAAGTAACAAAGTTATGGAATTGTACAGATTCTTACAACCTCGAGTCCTGGCTGCTAACTCTTGATTGCCTTCACTCAAGGTAACTAGAAGAAAAATATGAAGTCATAAAGGGTTTTCATGTTTGGGGTGGTTAACATGGCATGAGTAAGGTGCAAAGCAGAAAATGTATAGGCACAGAGGCTGGCAGATCTTTGTACTTTAAAATATCAGCAGTTGACATTGTGCATAACAAGAAACACATGGGAAGGGCAGGCTCACGAGCTGCATTGGAGGAATGGTCACCAAGGATTCTGCTGTCACACAGATGCCACACCTCTAAAGGAGGCAAAAATAACTGACTCTTCTATTTTTTAGAAGCAAGGAAATTATTCCCAAAAGGATCATAGTAAATGACCCCTTGCACTTTGGACAGAATTGAGTGACATGCCCATTCCTTAGTCAGTCACTTGGAAAGGGGGGTGCGATTAGTGTGGCTGGTTTAGATTTACCATTCAGGGTGGGCTGGATGATGGGAAGAAAATCTGTTCAGCTACTCATCCAGTTTAGGAGTTCGTGCCACACTGTAGGTTAAGGGGTTTCAGAGTCTGAACTTGTTTTATTTACTGTGGTAAGAGTAATTATAAAAGTAGGATGTAAGAGATACTTTGAAGAGAAAACAGTCATTAATTAAATATGGAGGAGGGGCAGCAAGTGAGAGTAATTAATTAAATATGGAGGAGGGGCAGCAAGTGAGACAAGGAATCAAAGAGGGTATTGGAGGTTGGCTTTCTCTTCAGAACTGATCTATAGCAACAACAGAAGAACAGGGGAGCCACTTACCGACTATTTCCAGAAACTTGGAAACTATTCCCAGACTTAAAGTTCAGTTGTGGTTAACAATGAACAAACAAACAAAATCCAAAGTAACCAGCAGAATGCAGGACTCAAAGCATTTTATTATGTGGTAAAATCAGGGTAAGGTCAGCTAAGAACAACATATGCAATACATTCTTCATGTGGTTACAACAACTTCGTCTCCCAGAAGTTTGAAAAAGTGATAAGGAAGATAGTTAGTTATTTTGCCTCCTAATTTTGATCAATCGGAGCAAACTGGTTAGCTAAGAAAACAGCAACAAGGAAGAAAGTGGCAGCTTGAGCTTTGGGGAAAACAGGAAGGAATAGCATTAGCTCAGTTAGACGTGAGCTTTCAACATTAGGAGGTAGATTTTTCAAAGTTCAGAGAAAAACTAGAAGGTTTAGAGACTCTTATGAAGACATTCTAACTACAATTCCACCCAACACTGATGGCCCAGGATTGTGGGGGTGACTCAAGATGCTTTCTGATGTTGATAATTTTAAAAGAATATCCATTAAAAGATGAAAGACATCATCATCACGTGGTGCACAAATCTTGGCTTGAAGTCAAATAAAACTTGGGGTAAATCTTGGCAATGACTCTTAGTGGCTGTGTGACTCTTAGTGGCTGTATGACTAGGCAAGTTGTACAACTATTCTGTGCCTTCACTTCCTCCACGGGATTGTTGTAGAACAAAAAAGGCAATATATGTACAGTGCATTAACACGGTGCCTGGCACAAAATGAGTACTCCATATATACACAGCATTTGTTTCTGTTGTAGAAACAATAATAAAAATTGACTGTTTTCACTTTTTAAACATATTTTTCAATAAAGGGGAGGAATTAGAAAAAAAGAAACATCTTCCATAATTCCATTTTCCAGATAACTCTCCTTGGCACATTTAGAGAACTCAACCAATAGAGAAAAACATCAAAGAAAAATATGAAATCTCCTGCCTTCATTAAACCCAGCTCCTCTCCTCAGATGGAACTACTGCTGACAGTTTCTTACAATTACTTACAGAAAAACACTCCAAACCTATATTTATATTTAATCAAGTCTAAACAAGATGCAAATATAAATATATATATTAGAGATCAGTCAAATAGGGTGTGTGTTGCAATATAAATTGAGGACAGATTCAAAAGACAACACATTTAGTTTCTTTCTTTCTCTCTCTCTCTCTCCCCCATCCCCTTCCCCTTCTCCTTCTCTCTTACCTTTTATTATTCCTTCACTTTCTTCCCCACTCTTTTTTTTCTTTTTCTCCCCCGCCCCTGAAAACTCACTGGCATGAGAGAACCAAAGATCCAGTCAAGAGAGGAGTTAGCCTGTGAACCCCAGCAGATTTAAATGAGATCAATCTCGAGGGCCATGGCAAATTTCATTTTAAGAAACTGAGAGGACCCGAGAGGAAATAACTCATTGTGCTTAAGGAACTTTGGTGATGGAAGGGAACCAGATTACAATTTTCAAAAAGTAGACCAATATGAATGCCCCAAGTTATAGTCACTACAGTGTGGAACTTGAGTAACCTTCTGGAATGGGTTATTAAAGAAGCTGTGAGTGACTGGAAGAGAAGTTTAGAGAGCCAAGTTGGACCAGACCATTCTCATTCTCTTTTCTGCCCGGTTTACTAGACCAAAAATCCATAAGGAATCTAGACATAGTAGATATGGATTTCATAAGGTATTTGACAAAGTTTCTTATGATATCCTTGTGGAGAAGTGGAGAATACAGTCTGAGGGGCAAAGAGATTCATGTGGCTTTCTTGTTGGCCGAACCACCCGAGGAAAGACATGCTGAGAAATGGTCCATGTCAACCTGCAGTGGTATCTGGAAGGTAGTGTCTAGAACATATCATCAGCTTTATTCTACTCAACAAGGACATGGCTGGCAGGAGATTTTAACTTTATCTGACAACTTTTTTAAAAAGGGAAATGTTACATGCATAAATGAAAACCAACTTTAAAAAACTTAATGTCCTTTTGATCTCTCCTCATCTTTGTCAAGATAAACTTCGACTATGTAAGGTCCTTGTGCTGTGTTGATTGCAAAAATCGGCTACAAATGTTCACCTCTTCCTGTACATATAAGCTTTGCAACAAGACTTGTCTGGCAGCACCTCCCATCAAGAGGTAGTCTATTTCCCTGTCCTTTGAATCTGAAGTGGTTTTGTGACTGCTGTGGTGAATAAAATTAGGCAGAAGTGATGGTATGCCAGTTTCAAACCTAGATCTGAAGTGGCCATGTGTGTTTCCACTCTTTCTGGCAGCACTGTATGAACGAGCTCAGGCTAGCATACTATACGATGACAGACATATTACCTCGACACCCAGCCAACTGCTGGCCAACCGCCAGCAAGTGAGCAAAGCCACCCCAGACCAACCAGCCCCCAATTTGCCACCTGACCCCTGATACATGAGCAAGCCCAGTGGTGACCAGACAGGCCTGGGCCAGTTCAGTAGAACTTTACAGTTGACTGATTGACTCATGAACAATAATAAAGGTTTATTGTCTGAAACCACTGGGCTTTGGAGGTGATTTTTTAGGTAGGAAAAAAATAGCTGTTACCAACTGTACATACCTGTACTGCTTTATCTATTGACGTACTACTCTGGCACTCACATCTCATGCTTTAGTCATGCTGTGAACAAACCAGATGTCAACTCCTCCACAGCTTTGAAACCCTCTGTCTGGTCTGCCCTCCTTTCTCCTTCACCCATCCTTCTTCATCTGGCTAATTCCTACTAATCCTTCAAGACACTCATCTCAGGCACTGCCTTCACCAGGCAATATCCCTTGAGCACCCTGTCCCCAACCTCTTCCCTCCCCCGGTTGTGCCTCTTCTCCTGTGTACTTCTGGTGGCCCTTATCTTGTGTGTTGTTACAGCACACATCCTAGCTTACTATCTTCTGTTTACTCAGCTTTCTATTTTTATTTCACCATGAATTATTTGAAGGTAGAACTCTTGTCCTTTAACTGTTATTTCAACAACCAGAGCAATTATTTGAAAATCGTTAGTGCTGTCATAAATGTTTGTTAAATGATAGGAATTAAGTGTCCTTTAAATGTAGAATATATTTAGCCTTGAAAAGAGGTGATATAAAGGGGCTGGTAGATTTAATAAATATATCATTAGCTTGAGGACAGCCCCAGATTACCAGTCAGATCCTCACTGATCCAGAGTAACCAGTTGATACATTTCAACTCCTTTAGCCATTGATCTCTAGCAGGTAACATAAGTTCCTCAGTGTAGGTGTTACCACTTATGAAAGCTGTTATATCTGTCAAGGGAGCTTGAAAAGATCCCCGAACACCCCGCATAAAGTCCTTCTTTTGGATGGAGACCAAGGTCATGTAGCACAAGGTCTGGAGGCCTATCTTTCACCTGCAATTGAGTTATTGATTCTATCATTTTTAAGGAATCAGAAAGAGGCAATCCTGAATAAAATATATGGAGTACATGGACAGCATTTACTGATCATCTAAAGGAAAAGACTTCAAAACAACATAATCACATTCTTCAAATCATTTTTAAAGGGTTGTCATATGCAAAAGAAACTTGCTCTCTGTGGTCCCAAAACCCAGAGCTTGGACTAATGGAGGTAAAAAGCAGAGAGATACATGCATGAATTTCCTAATAAGTAGATATGTTTTTTAAAACGGTGTGGACAGCTTTTGAAAAATAGTGGTTTCTTTGTCCCTGGAAGTGGCCAAAGAGAGATTGGTTTATAACATCTCAGCAAAGTTGCAGAAAGTTTTATGCTGTAAGAGCAGATAGAGTCCCCAAAACATGTCTTTATTTTACCATGTACCATTTCCTACAAGCTGACTGCATCTGACATTACTACCTGCCCAATTGTTATAAACATATTGATGGTATCTGCCTAACACCAAAGACGTCTTCACACAAGCAACATCTCTACCTCAATCATATTTGCTAGAAAATCAACCCCTGGCCAGAGGTGACCAAGACTGAGGGTGGATACTTGACAGCTTGAATTTCATTTTGGGCGCTGGGGAGAGGACCTACCTTCTAGCATGCCTATAGAAGAATATAAGAAGCTGCTCTTCAGAGAAATACATTAATAAATGCTGATTGAGCGATTAGGGTATGCCAGGTACTGTACTAGGCATGGACAACCCTGCAGGAAACAAATCAGACCAAAGCCCTATGCTCACGAAATACACATTTAGTAGAAGCCAGGAAATAAAGATGAGAGGCAGAGAGAAAGCAAAAGAATATGACCTTTGAGGGCTATCTTTGGTTTCTGTGAGAATCTCTGATGGTTTTCCAATAAACATCCTGCTTTGTTGACTGGAGCTGGTTTTTATTATTTGCAACCCTATGGGTCTTAACTGTGACCACCTATTATGTGCATTGACTCAGTATCCTTTCTCTTCACAACCACTTTGGCACAGGAGGAGAAAGGGATCTTTCTAAGATCAATAGGTCAGAAGTTAGTGGGAGAGAATGAGAAAATTTTTCTCACTGTCAATCCATGTATCAGTTCTCTAATTTAGGGTCTTGCAGTTTTCAGTTCCCATAATAAGGAAAAGTCAGAGAAGCTGTTTCCCCAGATATCCAAAGACAGAGCAAAGGTTATACGATAGGCAGAGTTTTATGTTCTCTACTGCATCCAGGTATTATTATTATTTAATATTTCTACATAACTGCATGATAAGCAAGGAAGTACATTCTCCACCCAGGCTTACAATAATAAATAAAATCATTCCAAAACAAGAAAAGAAAAAAAAAGTCTTTTCCCTCCAAGAGTTTAGAGGGGAAAGACAAGTGAAACAATGCAAGACAGAGATGTGGCCGGAGATGAGTCCAGGGAGTTTTAAATTGACCATGTCAGAGTGTAGTCGGGTTTCCAGGGACTTTTTGAGAGAGCAGAGAAAGCTATTGGTATGGTAACTGGGCTGGCATGCGCAGCAAAGGGGTACAGGTCCTAGGACAGTTTGTACCCTATCTTTCAAGGAGCCTCTGTTCCTTGAGCTTTTAGCTTTGGAATCTCGAACTTATTAAGTAAGAGGGTGGGAGAGAATTTTTTTTAATGCACCTTGCCATTTCGCCAAATCTGCTTTTATTTTAATGACTCCCACAGTGAGATGCAGATCTTCTTTCAATTTTCTACTTGCTGATTAATTTCCTGTTGACTCTGGAGGTAACTGAAACCTTTTGAATGAAGCAGAAATAGCCTTAATGCAAGTGATTCTTGGTAATGGGATTGAGTCACTCTAGACCAGCCTTTGGGGGCTTCATCTGAGCTGTGGGTGGGTGGGTAGTTTTTGGCACTTGTTAAATTAAAAATTGTCCATTCATAAACAGGTCCAACATAAAGTCACTCTTCTCCCTGTTCCAGTGTCCTGGGTTGTTTTCATTTCTGGATGCCTGGCACTAGCCCATGCTGTGGAATCTTCCTGTCTGCCTGCACTCTCCTACCCAGTCGCCTTTCTTTGACCCTTTCCATTAGTCTTGACATTTTCCTCTCTTTCTCTCTCCATGTTCAGGTTCCTAGGTTTGATGCATTCTACCCAGCTACCACATCCCACCAGAAACAAAATATTTTATGATAGTCATGTACACCTGAGTGTGAATTTAAGTCAGGCTACTGTTACTTAGTGTATCCACACGTTCACCCTTGCATGTGAAGGGCACAGAGGCTTAAGGGAAAAAGCAAGGGCTGGTTTTCCAAAGACTCGACTCTACTTCTGGTCCTTTTGCTAAATGACTGGGTGTCCTGAGTTAAGCACTTTACTTCTCAGAACCTCGATTAAAAAAAAAATTAATTAACAACAGAACTTTAACAAGAAAATATCTAAAATTCCTTCCTGCTTCTAAAGCTATGAACTTCTAGTCCCAATGGTAGAGGGGGCTATTTGAGGAGATTGAAAGCCACCCCAGGTCTCTGAACCAATCATGTTGTCCTCTGCCTTCTTCATCCAGATGCCAAGAGGTCCTAAGGCACCTTCCACCCACTGCCATCCAATGTCCTTAGTTTTTCTCTTGGGGAAAGTTCCTGACAAGATTATATGCAAAGAAAGACACACTTTTTCTTCTGGGTAATGTTCCTAGAATTAACTTCCTAATATTAACCTTATAATTAATATTGATGTTTTTATTATTAACTTTCTAACATCAAATGCAATGTGACTAACAAATTAGCTTAAAACTAAGGTGTGTAAAAACATACAAGCTTTAAGCCTCAGTCAAATCCCTTTCTGTAGAATTGCCATCCCCTTACCCCCAGGTGTGTGCACAGTTCTGTAGACAGTGGGTCCCAATCTTGTAACTCTGCACATAATCTCCCAAGGGGCTTTTAAAAAGTCCTGTTTCTAGGCCACCTCCTGAACCAATGACATCAGCCTCTCTGCCTAGAGTGGGACCAGAGCAATGTTCTGAAATGTCCCCATAATTACAGTTTTCATCAGAATTGAAAACCCCTTTAGGACATATATGGTACCCAAAGAACATCCCAGTAGAGTTACATCATCTAACCCCTTCCCCCACACAGAAGTTACCTTAGTTTTCTTTTTCTCAAAACCTCTGCAGATTAAGGAGTCTCTGTTTTATTATTCTCTGTTTCACTGGGGAAATCATACTTTGCCTTTCCTCTCAACTCCTTATTTTACCTTGAATAATCTACTTGTTGGACTCCTGGGATCTTACTATCCTCTAATATGTTAAATTCAATTCCTTGAAGCCTAGTGTTCACCCAACATATCTAAGGATTCCCAGGGACCTATGTTTCTACTGACACCTCGTCCTGCATCCTCTAAACCTTTTCTCTCTATTTTCCATCTTATCTCCTGCAACCGGCATCTGTCTTCCTCATGATTTTTCTCCAGGATCAACACCGTTCCTATTTCTTAATTCCCTCATGGCACCACTAGCAAAAGGCTATGTGTATGACTGACTTTTTTGGATAGTTTGGTGCTAATGGAGGATTATTACCACTCAGAAAAACACAGGCATCAACTTAAAATTGAACATCAAGCATGACTATACAAAAATCCAGCAGTCATGGAAAATTCCGGTCATGTAGAATTATTATTTTATTTTTTGGGCCACATCTACTCTTGAGTGACTTTTTCACCTCTTCTCTAGCTATTAGGCTCTATTTCTCCAAATTCCTGATACACATTTTATGCAGGGAAATTCATCTTTCTACATCCTGGCTAAAGTAGCCTTTGACTGACTTTAACATCCCTCTGCCCATTCACTGAGCTAAACAGAAGGCCAAAAGCCCAAAGGGAGGTACAGCAATTAACATTACATCATTCCTTTAACATGACCATGCTTCGAGATCACAGCTTCCATCTGTCTGCCCTTCTTATTCTGGTGTGCCCATTCTAGTCTGAAATCAATTCCTTGGTTTAACAATCCATCCGTGAACAACACCAGACCACCCACTATGTGATGTCTCTGCCAGGTGCTGGTGGGGGAAGCAGAACTTCATAGGTTCATAACCTCAGGGCTGGGAGGGACAGTTCAGCTCCTCCATTTAAAGATGAACAAAACTGAGACCAGCCTCATGTCACACAGGAGGGTGGAGTGGGTCATGGTGAGAGCTCAGGCTTCCTACACTCATATCCAGAAGCACAATGGTGTGACCTTGGGCAAGTTATTTAACTTTGCTGTGTTATTATTAACTCTGAGGCTAATAATAGGACAAGTCTCATCAGGCTGATGGAACAAATGAATTGATGCATGCAAAGTACTTGGAGTAGTGTCTGGTACACAGTACGTGCTCAATCATCTCATGACCCAGGCCATAGGTGCTACAGCCAGTTAGGAAAAACCAGATAGAGAACCCAATCCTTTCAGCTGCTGGTTCCTGTGCCTCTTACTCTGCCAGCCCACAAAAGATTACACATAGGTGAGCCCACAAGATCTTGCCATCTAGCTAGGTAAACAAAACGAACAGGGGCAATCATTAAGGAACAGATAAAGGGACAACATGGTGATTCTCGAGTTTGACTATACATTAACAACACCTGGGGAATTTTTCAAAATCCTCATTTCTGGGCCTACACCAGCCCATTTAAATCAGAATTTCTAGGAATAGAGTCAAAGCACCAATACATTCTAAATCTCTCCAGGTAATTTCAACATGCATCTAAGGAAGAAAATCACTGATTTGAATAATCTTGACACTTTGATGGGCAATCTCAGTTCAAAGCAATGGTGTGATATGCTCCCAATAACAAGTACTTTGGAAAGCCTGAACTTGTCCAAATCTCAAGACTTCATCCAATCATTATTTGTTTAAAGCTATCATTGATTGGTCTTCATTATGTGCCAAGCTGGAAACGTCTTCTCAGGCATTATCTCATTGACCCAACACAATAATTCTGTTAGCCAGTTCTATAATTAGCTCCACTTTACAGATATGGAAACTAAGGTCGGGAGAGATGAAGTCATTTGGCCGAGGCAATACAGTAGATCTGGAACTCAAATACAGTAGATCTGGAACTCTGACTCAGAGCTTGTGGAACCAAACTGTGAGCCAACTCACTGCTCTGCCCCTAAATTATCCTGTCTCCGAAATGTGTCTCTCACCTGCCACCCACAATCTGAGGGCAGACCCTTCTCACATCTCACTACCACCATACTCTCTACCTTCTCCAGCACCTTGAGTCAAACTCCAACGCAGGTCATTTTTGTAAAATATCGATTTTTGCTTTGCTTCAGTTCCCCCTACACTAAAAGAGATGAACTATCCCTTCTTCTGCCACAAAATTTCATACAGACTTTTTCTTGCTAATTCCCACTGTTAGTTTCCTTTCTAGTTCTGGCTACTTTTGTACCTGGACTGCTGAGTTTCTAACAGTCGTTTTAGCCATCCAGGCTTTTCCTATTTAAAAATTCTCAGCACAGTATAGGGCAAAGTATTATCCTCACCTGCTATATATCCATCCCCACCCTTCCAGAGCACAGTTCTTTTGCTCTCAAAAGTCTTCATTCAAAGGAATTTGTATTTTCTTTTCTTTTCTAAAGCCAAACTCCTTAGTATGGATATATTAATTACCTATTGCTGTGTAACAATATTATCAGAAATTTACCAGCTTAAAACAACTTACATTCATTATCTCACAACTTCTATGGGTCAGGGGCATAAGAACAACTTAGTTGGATCCTCTACCTAGGATCTTACAAGGCTGTAATCAAGGTGTTGGTTGGAGTTGTGGTCTCATATGAGGCTCGACTAAGAAAGGACCCAGTTCTGAGCTCATCCAGGTTGCTGGCAGCATTCAATTCCTTGTAGTAGTGGGACTGAGGATTGTTAGTCAGAGGCAGTCCACAGCTCCTTACCACACCATACTCTCCACAGGCAACTCACAACACAGCAACTTTGGAAATGGAGATTGTACCTGGCAGGGCAGCACACAGAGAAGGCACAAAGGCAGAAAGGAAAGGGTATCCTCACAAAGTTGGAATTAAAATTGTAGAAAATGTAATCACCTACACATAACTGTAGTCTAATTACCTTTGCTGTATTCTGTTGATTAAATGCAAGCCACAGGACCCACCCAAACTCAAGGCAGGTAATAAAGGTATGAAAAGGGCGGAGGCAAAGATCATGAGGCCATCCTAGAGACTGTTCTTCAGCCCCGTGCCACTCCTTCTGAATATTCCCTCTTTTTTCTCCACATCCTCTCCCCATTTCTAATCCTTTTGCACCAGTTGGCTCATATTTGGAACACAAAAGGAAGTGAAATTTATGCTATACCCAATCCTTACTTTAAAGACAGGAAAAAGCATTTGAGCAGAACCCTTCATTGTCAGTCAGGTGATATAATTTGACTAAGTAATCTAGGGCAAGGAGGAGCCGAATCCCTCCCTAAAAGGGTTTTTACCACTATTAAAGGGTTTCAGCACTACTTTGCATGAAATAGAGAGACAAATGCATGTGAATAGGAGGAATAGGAGTTTTTCACACTAATCAAAATTAATCCTTGTTATAATGAGGTAGTTTTAAATTTGGACATTCAGAGAAAACAAGCCACAAGACAGAGTAGAAGCCCCTTCACCCTTTCCCACTAGCCAAATCTTAGCCCTAAGTGTATACTAACCTGTATCTGAGCCAGTGGTGTCAGAAAACAGAATTCTTTTTTTTTTTTTTCTGCTGGACTAGCAGACGGTGGGTTAAGGAGAAAGGCCATAGCAGAGGATACCTGTGGTGTCAAAATACCAGAAAGGACCAAATGGTGTAGGACTCGATTATTTCTTCGTATAGTAGTGGGTTTTACCTTAGCAGGAGAAGGAAAGGCAAGGATATGAGATGCATCTTGATTACCACGGGGTTATGCCTGATAAACACATCACAAGTTGAAAATATCGTAAGTGGAAAATGCATTTAATACATCTAACCTACTGAACAGCATAGTTTAGCCTCACCTACCTTAAACATGCTCAGAACACCTACATTACCCTACAGTTGGGTGAAATCATCTGACACACAGTCTACTATAATAAAGTGTTGAATATCTCGTGTAACTTATTGAATATAGTATACTACAGCATGTCAGTTGTTTGTCCCTTGATTGTGTAGGTGACTGGGAACTGTGGCTCATTGACCCTGCCCAGTAATTCAAGAGCATATCCTATCACTTTTTAGTGAATATGTATCACTTTCACACCATCTTAAAGCCCAAAAAATGTAAGTCAAACCAGTGTAAGTCAGAGAATGTCTAGAGATATTAGAACTGGTTTCAGCTACAAGAAACAAAAAATTCCTGAATAAGAGTGACTTCAATGAGAAAGAAGATTATTTCTCTCTTATGTTCAAGAAGTCTGGAAGTAGCTAGAGCAAAGTTAGAGCAAAATCCATGGGGCAGAAAGTCTTCTCTATTTTTGTGCTGCCCTGACAGGTACAATTTCCATTTCCAAGGTAGCTTCAAGGTGCATGTGACTGCTGGAGCCCCAGTTATTATATCTGTCTTCTAGTCAGTAGGAAGAAAAAGGGAGAGAAGAAAAACACCTACTTTGCCATTTAAAGACACTGTGGAAGCTGCATGTGTGCGCGTGCACACACGACACACTTTTGTTAACATCTTATTGCCCAAAAGAGAGTCACATAGCCACACCTAGCTGCAAGAGAGGCTGGGAAGTGTTGTCTTTATCTAAGCATCCACAAAACAATCGAGGTCTTAAAAAGGGGAAATGTCTGCCAGTGGATAACAAGCTGTCTGCAGCACAGGACGGTGAACATGAAGAGGTGCTACCCATCTTTTACCTCCCTCTTTATCCCTCAGCTACAGAGAGAGAGCCCCCTGGTCCAAGGGCTTGCCCACATTCTATGGTTGATTGAGGTCAGGACATAGAGGCCTGTGTGGAATGACTCTGACAAGCCATTGAAGTGCCACAGCTCCCATGGGGTTAGCTGGGTTGCCACTGGTAACTTTGAAGTTCTACTTCTCCTTCACAATCCTACCCTGCTCCATTCTTTTTGCAGGTGTTGACCCCAAAAGCACTGCCTAATAAACATCCTGTGCCTTTAGCTGCCTCAGAGTCTGCTTCCTGGGGAGCCCCACCTGCAATAACAGGAGGGATGGGGACTTAGAGAAACAACTGCAGGAAGTGAGGAAAGAAATGTCAGGAAATAGGGAAATCCACAAGGGACACTGGAGGAGTCAGGGTTCTCCAGAAAAACAGATCCTATAGGGTGGAGCTCCTATAGGATAGATGTGTGTGTGTGTGTGTGTGTGTGTGTGTGTGTGTGTGTCTCTGTGTGTATGAATAATCTCCTTATATTTGAAAAGTATATATTATATAAATATGATATATATTAATATAACAATATCAAAGATCTTCAACTTGGAGATATATCTCCAATTATCCTTATGAAATATATTTTATTGTATATTATTATATATTCATAAACATTTATATTATATATTTTAATTATATATATGATATATATATACATATGAAGAGGTTTGTGACAAAGAATTGGCTTGCACGGTTATGGAAGCTGGCACATCCCAAATCCATAGTGGGGCTGGTGAGCTTGAGACCCAGGAGAGCTGATGGTGCAGATGAAGTCTAAACAAAGGCAGTCTACAGGTGGATTCCCTCTGCTTGAGGAGATTGGTCTATTTGTTCCATTCAGGCCTTCAACTTCATTAGCTAAGGCCCACCCTCATTATGGAATGAAATCTGATTACTCACTGTTCATTAAATTAAATGTAAATCTCCTCCAAAAACATTCTCCAGGTTGACTCATAGAACTAACCATCACAGACGCCTTCCAAAGCCCTCTCTCCCTTGAATGTCCCTTCACTGTCCCCTTACACACACACTCATGCACACTCACACATGCATATATACAGGCCTAGGTGGTATAAGAGAGCAAACTGCCTGATTTCATCATCCCCCACACCATGCTCTGGAAAACTATTAGACTTTATAGAATCCTTGGGTGAAGAACCTTTTTAGACACTACAGTATTAACTTCAAGAACGATAAGAGAGTTCAGGATTCAAAGAAGAAGAAGGAAGAGGAAGAGAGGGAGAAAGAAGAGGAGGAGGAGATGGAAGAGGAGGAGGAAAAGGAGAAGGAGAAGGAGAAGGAGGACAAGGAGGAAGAAAGAGGAGAGGCCAGGCTCAGTGGCTTAGCTTGTAATCCCAGCACTTTGGGAGGCCAAGGTGAGTGGATTACCTAAGCCCGTGGGTTTGAGACCAACCTAGGCAACTTGGTGAGACTGAGTCTCTATAAATGAAAAAAAAATTAGCTGAGCATGGTAGCACACGCCTGTAGTTCCAGCTACTTGGAAGGCTGAGGCAGAAGGATCCCCAGGGCCCAGCAGGTCGAGGCTGGAGTGGCCATGAGTGTGCCACTGAACTCCAGCCTGGGTGACAGAGTGAGACTCCAACTCAAAAAAAAAAAAAAAAAGAAAGGAGGAGGAGGAGGAGAGGAAGAAGAGGAGGAGGAAGGACAAGAATTATTTAGTAGATGACTGGGCCATGGAGCACCTATATGCAAACAATAACCAAATCAGACAATGCCGTTCTTCCCTACTTTCCATGCCCCACTGAAAGCAGAAGAGAAGTGGTTCCCAGGAAAGAGGCTGCCTGTCTGCCCAAGCACATCTTCCCAGCTCAGGGCCTGGCTCATATCGGGTTTATTTGCCCAATTTCATTCATTCTCCAACTATCCTTACACATTTTCATCCTCTCAGAACTTCTTTTCGTTCTGTATAACTCTAAGTTAGATAAAAATTCATGTTGTTTCTGCCTTTTCTGTTAGATTACTGGCAACCCAACTTCAGTCATGATGTTTATTCTTTAAAATGAACCTACAAAGACCAATGGTAGTTCGTCCTCCCACATAGAGTCAAACAGATTAAACCAAGACTATAGTATTAGAAGTACAGATTTTACCAGGGAAAAAACAAGCAATATATTATAATAATTTCCTTGCCCCAAAGTGTATATACATATATATACTATGTATATTGTCTATGATAGTGGGGGACCTAGGAAAAAAACCAATTATTTGTCCTGCATTTCCTTGTTAGGATTTATCCAAAATACAATAAGAGAAACTTAGAAGACTTGAAAGACATTACAGAGCTGAGTAAGCTTGCAATGATTAAAAATTCCAGTCCTCTTGGGAAACTGAGGTGCAGAAATAACATGATTTGTTCAAACAGCTAGTTAGCTGTAGAGCTGGGTTTTGAACACAAGTCTTGACACAAGTATTGTAAACATTACTCAGGCTTTTTTGGCTTCTTATTTCCATTCAGTAATGCCATCATTTAAAAAAAAAAACAAAAACAATATCACATGAAAATGGGACTTTCCAGTGCACACTGATGGGTTGGCAAACAGTACTTAGAGTCTCACCAAAACCCAGCTTTTCTTCTCACTGCACTCACAGTGGGATCATCAGTGCCCTTGCCAGGCACAGAGCAGGAAAGAGGATCCTCCTATGTTTCCTGACTCCTTGGGGGGTCAGTCCAAATTGCCCCAGCCCTTAAGGATTTGTAGTATCTGACATTTTATTGGATTACACAATAAACATCCCTTTTCCACCCCAGTCCTCCATCAAAAGTGCAATAAGGCAGCAGACCCCAATTTTTTTTTTGGCATCAGGGACTGGTTTGTGGAATACAATTTTTCTACGAATGGGGGGCAGGTTTTTGAGAGGATGCAGTCAAATCTCACTGCCTCAGCCCCACCTCAGATCATCAGGGACTAGGTTCTCATAAGGAAAGCCTAGATTCCTCGCATATGCAGTGTGTGCTCCTGTGAGAATCTAATGCCATTGCTAATCTGACAAAACGTGGATCTCTGCTTGCCCATTGCCCACTACTTGCTGTACAACCCAGTTCCTAACAGGCCACCGTTCTGCAACCTGGGGGTCGAGGAAGCCTGCAATAAGGCACATCAAAATGGCATTTTTAGAAAGAAGCTTTAGTATACCTTCTTGAGACAAATAAAGCTCAACTTCTGATGTTGTAAACCAACAAAGGCCCTCACAATCCTCCTTCCAGGAAAATTAATAATACATGAGGATTTTCAGGAATTGCTAGAAGTATGACACCCACTCTTTCCAGATTTCCTGGAAGATACCGATTTTTTTCTGACAAATAAATTCATTAAGCAAGTAATAAAATTTGGTTTGATTTTTTAGAACTTTGTAAATGTTTTATATTCATCAAATCCATCATGAGAAAAATACATCCTGTGTTCGACCTTGTGTCCCAATGGTGTGTTTGGAAATGTAGGGGCTGTAACCCAATGTAAAGAATGACCCGGAGCATAAGAAAGCAGCCTGAGTGGCTCCATGTCAGACTGGTCCTGGGCTCCTCCCACTCTTCACCCCCCAATCCCCAGGTCATGGATGGCCAGAAGGCAAATATCTTTGCTCGACTCCAACACACATGTGTGAGGAGTAATTCTTTCTTCCCACAAAGCACATTTCCTTTTGCCTTTTGCAGAATCTGTATCTGACTCATTTTTCCTTCTGAGGGTTACAAGATGACCAGCTATAGGCCGCAAATTCAACTGAGTCATGAATGCTGAGCTGCCAGTTGGGATCATTCAACCATATTTTACATTCAAAAGTTCCATGAAATGCCAAACCCACACAAACAACTTAACTGCAGGGCCTAGACCATATCGGTGGGGGGTGCAGGGTAGGGGGAGGTGTCCCCACTGTTCCCTCTGCCATTTTCCCCAGAACTTCATTCCCCTACCCTCTGGCTAGCATCTCCTGTCATCCTTCTCTCCTTTCTATCCTATCCTCTCCCTCTCCATCCCTCCATTTCCAATCTGTTCAAATCTGAGTTTAAAAGTACAGCGTGATTTACTCTCTTCCTCATGACCGCTGTCAATTTCTGGCCGAGGGAACAAAGATCTTGCCAAAAATCCTTAGCCAGAACATTCTGAGTTCCCCACCCTTTCTTCCTATCACCTTCCAATTCATTTCCTGTAAGCTGTGACCCTTTCTTGGGAAGATTAATTAACCGTGATGCTTTTTCATGAGAATTCTAGGAAAGTATTATCGATATGACTCACACTTCTGCTGTTTAAAACAGTGTATACTATATTTGAGTGAAGCAGAGACTTTTTTGCAGGATGCTAACTGTATGAATTTATGACCTTCTGTGACCATTCTGGGAAAGAAAGAAAAAAAACTCACACATATCAGCACCACTTAATGAGGGTTTGCTATATAATTAAAACTCAGAGTGAAAACATATGGAATGCAATATCATTAGATGAGCTCATAAATGTCTTTCCTTAGAAATATAAGAGATTTCCTTTATGATTCTCGTTTTAAGAATAAAGTTAACACCACCCTTAGAAATTATATTCTTTCACTCTTTGCTTGGTAAGATAAGAGGGTGATTTTATAATCTACATTGTATCTATCTAAAGGATTTGACAATCTATACAATCATGAGCTATGTTAAACTATGTAAATTTATGTGGGCCAGGGTCTAAATTAATTCAGGCTGAAATAAATCAAACTTTAGCTAGACCATAATTTAATTAAAAATTGAAAATATGACTCATGGTGCTTAAGTTTACTGATGTTTACTGCCAAAAGAAGCATCATGGCCATGACAGAGATAAATGTAGAAGGCCTGTTAGATTCCTCAAGGTTGAAATAGATGGAGGTATTGAGATGAATATGGCATTGTAGAACTTCCAACAGTTGCTCCAATAAATGTATTCAGAGCAATTTCAGAAGTAGACTAAAAAATGCAGTCACAAAAATCCATAGATGTATGTTTGTATGTTTTTATTCTCAGCTTCTTCTCCCTCTAACTTTAATTTTGGGTTATTGTGTTTCTCCTTACCTTCTTGTGAATATATAGAGACAGAAAGAGAGAGATAAAAAATTGTATACACATTTTAAGTATGACATTTGCTCACAAGATGGCATTAATCAAATGAATGCTATCATCACCATGTGACAGGCAGAATAGTCAAAGAAAATGGCAGAAGCACGGTTGTGCAAATGTCATTCTACGTATTGCTACCATAATTCAATTCAACTTTGAAAAGTAATATATACATAACATCTCTTAAAAATGTGTATACAGTTTTTTGGCACCCCTGTACATATATATGGCAAATTTTTCAAACTTTATTCTTCTTCCTGTTTTGAATTTATTATATTACTTTTATAAAGTATTTTTTTCCTTCTATTTTCTGGAATAGAAAATATTCTGACTTGCAATGTTAGTGGCATTCCTATTTGAGTTTGGGATGCTGTGCAAGCCAGCATGTTTACGAAACTTCCTTCTTGGAATATACCTGGATGATCATTCACCTGACTGAAGTTCTTCTGTCTTGTGTTCCCAACACTACCAGGGCTGCCTCTGGGCAAGACGAAAATTTCAGGGGCACCTGGGTAAGATAGGAATGTGTCTGAACCCAAACCAGGGTACATGGGCCGACTAAAATGTG
The DNA here is from genome assembly GCF_000164805.1 of Carlito syrichta. Lineage (NCBI taxonomy): Eukaryota > Metazoa > Chordata > Mammalia > Primates > Tarsiidae > Carlito > Carlito syrichta. The sequence goes on from NW_007253089.1 coordinate 63,921, forward strand.
TGCGCTTAGGGAGATATTGGAACATAATCTGGTATTTGAAACCCAGATTCTCCTGGGCATGGGCCTCCCAATCACAGATCTGGGCTATACTCCCAGATTCCAAACAGCCCGGGAGGTAAGAGGCTGTGGTCCCGCCAAGACACCAAGGAAGTGAAGTTAGCTTCCATTTTGATGCTCTCCCTTTGCTCTTTGAAGCCCACCTGCCCCACCTGTCCCAACCATGACTGGCTCCTCCCTGGGGCTTTCTCTGAGTGGTGCCATTTTGCAAGGGATTTTGCCCTCCATCTTTTCCAAGTAAAGCCTTTTCATCACATTTGTGTTTAAGGAGTGTCTTTAATGCCTTAAGGCAAAGACATCAGTACATTTGGAGCTTCAGGGCGCTGGCAGAATGGAAAAGGGGATTTTCTTGTAAGTCAGTAGGTTCCTTGGTGTCCTCCCAGACCACACAGGGCTTCTTGGAATTGTACCACCCCTCCCTACAACCAGGCCTTTTATTCCTCCATAACGAGCTGGCTCTGAGAACTGCAGGGATGGAGAGAAGTTATCCCAGTCCTCACAGAGGCTGGGAAGTAGCAGGACTCTCAGAGAAGGACAGGGACTTCCCCACACGCTCACTGACCTTGTTCAGGGGATTGAGAAGGAGCCCGTGCAAATCGCTGAATGATCGTCCTTTCTTTTCATTATTTAATATGAGCATGAACTTTCCTCCCAAAACTCATGAACAACTTTTAGGAGACTCAGATGGAGAGCAATGCAATTTTTAGGATCAAGTTTAAGATCCTAGGAATTTCCCTCAAAAACAACCAAGGCACATGGCCAAGAACCTCTCTTTACAGCCAGTTGAGATCGACCTGGAAAGGAGAGCGGGTACTTCCTGAAACAATAGAAGCCAGTCTCCTCCAGCAGATTTCACCTCCGGTCAGTTTATCTGATCATCCTAGCTCTCTCCAAGGGCTGCAGAAGCTAGGAGAGCCAGAGAGACCCATGCGTTAGCCTGTGGCGCCACCTAGCAAAGCCAGATGGTACTTAGGAATAAGGACCTGGGACATTTTGGGGGTTTGGTTTTTTCCACAATCAAAAAGGGGGTTTCCATTCCATGCACAGAGTTCTGGGAAGTGAAATTTATATAAAACCTTTCTTGCTCAGGATGGAAAACATTTAGTTGAATCTAATGAGAGAATTTGGCCCGAAGGCAACAGTAATCAAAACTTAAGAGGATCAACATTGAGTTCTCTGAATTTACTATTTTTTCCTTCTTTTTCTAATAACAGCTGTGACCAAGCAGTTTTTGCTTCAGGAAGAATTTGATTCTGTCTTAAGTTAAAGATTTTTTTCAAGCTGAAAAGCTACCATTTCTCTTATTTCCTTTTCTTTCTTTTTTTTTTTTTTTTTTCTTTTCCTTTCTTCTTTTTTTTTTTCCTTTCTGGGTCCGATTTACCTCTTCAAGACCTACAGAGACTCGATGAGGCCACAATTCTACGGACAACTTAGGTGCAGTTGAGTCAAGGGACATTCTGACAACGTTATGATGTCGCTTTGCCCCTTTGGGTTCAGGAAATCGAGATGTGGCTTCTCTGCTCCCACAAGACAGCTCCGAGAGGAGATGCTTGGTGGACACACTGAAACCATAGCACACCCTAAACATCCATGGGGGCCCTGCCTGAGAGACCGGAGCAACCCTCCCCATCTGAAATGTATAAACTTTGTGGAAAACAGAGACACAGAATGCTTCTAAGCTTCCAGGTGATGGTGATCACACTGAGAAGAGACAGCCTTTGCTTTGAAGGAATTAGGGGAATGCAGAGGTTGTGAACATGGGCTCTGGCGCCAAAGGTCTGGGTTCAATGTTTTCTTCCTTGTTACTTAAGCTCCATGTATCTCAGTTCTCTATATAGTGAGGATAATTCGAGTACCCACTTCATAGGGATTTTGTGGAGATTAAATGTGATAAACCGTATAAAGTGCTTAGAATAAAACCTGGCATATGGCAGACACTTAATAAATGTTAACCAGAATTTAATCATCCTGGAATTTAAAGAAACAAACCCGAAGTTCTTCACATCTTATTAAACTAGTCATGGTTTGGGTTTTCACCTAAAGCAGTCTTAGTTAATTAGTATAGCAAATTATACCTGTGTAGCTTTCCTCAAAGGCAATTTCTTTTGGTTACTGCCACACTGGCAGCAGGAACAAGAGCAGGTATACAGCTTTTTAAAATTCTTTCGTGGGAAGCATACAAAAAAAGTTGGAAGACCCTTGCTCTGTCTCAAGTGAATGGTCAATTAATGCAGTTGACCAGTTGACAATCAGGGTTGTTTCTCTTCACTTGCCTTTATGATCATTTTCTAAACCCCAGAACCATCTCTGATTGATTCAGTGAACTTTCCCAGATGTTCCTATGGCAATAAAGTTGTTATTGTTTTCATTTTTCATATTTTAAATTTCTTTAGTGCAAGGATCCTGCCTGGACATATTATACCCCCAAGCAACTAGAAACTGTTATGTAATTTTGGATTACACACTTAGACAGTTTGATAAGCGATGCCTTTTCTGAGTCATATATCTGACCAAGAGTCAGATATTATTAGTTAACTGAACTGACTTTACACACAAATGAAAACAAGTCCTAACTTTTGGAGTATCTCTTAAGGGTCAGCCTCTGTGTACTGTCATTGACTCTGGTTCACTACTGTGTACAGTCGAGTTGCAACACAACATAGGAACAGCCCATTTCTTAGGAAGTGGCAAACTGATGCCTTTTCCCATAAGGTGAGTGCTTGCAGAATTTACCAGAAAGCCTTTGACATGGTGATTAATGCCAGTGCAACAGCACCTTAACCCTTCAAGACATGGGATACATATCAACATACAAGATTAAAGCAGAAGCCAGAGTTCAATGCTTCCTTGAACTTCATTGACCAAGATAAATGAGGTTGTGCTCAGCATTGATGATGAGAAAAATGGTTTGACAGGTTTCCTAAGTCTAGTACCTCCAGGCTTCACATGGCTTTTTATTCAGACCTAACTACATTTCTAAAAATATATTAGGAATATTAATTTGATCTAAGAGCAGATTAGTCTATCTCTTCCTGTTTTTTATGCTCATCCTGCAGTCATACTAGTATAATCACACATTATCCAATCCAATTACCTGAATTGGATCAAGAGTCTAAGTTCTGAAAAATTATTTTAAATTACTTATAGATAGAAAGATATGGATAGATGTACTAAAGACAAAAGGATTTGGGGGCTACTGTATTATATAGCATTTGATTCCAGGTCCAGTACAATTTTTTGTGCTAGGCGCACCCACAAATACAATCTTTTTTGGTTTATACTGATATACTCATGTAAAAGCAGTAGAATCCCTGAAATCTTCTGACTTCAGGGACAACTCTTTATAAGTGAAAACTCTGGTCGTGGCCATTTGAGTGCAGAATTTCTTTTCATATTGTTCTCGGTGATGGAGTAGAGCTGAGAAAGAAGCACTGGCTTGGTGCCCTCCACCCCAAACCACCAGCCCCCTGCCTCTGATATGCCACCTAATGGAGTATGTTGCTGTACAAATGATCTCTTTGACTGCAAAATGTGATCAAGAATCTAGAATCTTCAACATACACTTGAAGATAACATGACTTTATGTGTTCTCTATAATTCCAGTTGAAATTCCCATGAGCTTCCGGGGAAACCTGTCAAGCCAATCCCAAAACATGTATGAAAGAGGAAAGGACCAAGAATAGACGTGACACTCAAAAAGAAGACCCATATGTGAGAACTTGTCTTCCAGATATTAAAATTATCTAGGGCTACAACAATTAATACAGCATGGTGTTGGTGGAAAAACGTATTGATAGATCAGGTTAACAGAATATAGAACCCAGAAACAGAGCCACACATGCATAGAAATCTGACTTTTTTTTCTCCCTAGAGTTGGAAATGCAGATACTTGGGGGAAATACTATGTTTTTAACATGTGGGTGTGGAGAAAACAGATACTCATATGTTTAAAAAATGAAATCGGACCTCTTACATTACACAAAAAGGCCAATTTCTGGTATATTAAAGACAAACGTAAAACCAAAATTACAAAATTTATTAAAGATTAATACAGGGAGATAATTTTATGACTTCTTTGTTTATAAGGCCTTTTAAAAAATATGTGCCATCAATAAAATGATTCTTAAAATAATATCAACCTTATTAAGAGTTTATGTTCCTTGGAAGACTATAATGAAAGTAAAAAGATAAGTCAGTTTCTACTGAGAAAAGATATTCACAACATAAAGGATTGATCTCTAGATTATACAAAGATCTCCATAAGTCAGTAAGAAAAAAATGAACAATCCAGCTGATAAATAGGCAAAATGTTCAATGTGCATTTCACAGAGGAGAAAGAAATGACCAAAAATGCATGAAGAATGCTCAATCTTACTATAAATTAGAAAGATAAATTAGGATCACAGTGATCAGATACCATTTTATATTCATACAAATAAATACTAACAACACCCAACATTACTAATACAATACCCAATGTTACTAAGAATGCACAGAAATAGTTACAACATTTTGGAAAATAATTTGGCATCATCTAGTAAATTCAAAAAGTAGCTGAACTCTCTGACCCAGTAATTCTACCCGTAAGGATATTCCCTAGAGAAACTCTTGCACTGTTTACTAGAAGGCATGTAAAAGAATGTTGATAGCAGCACTATTTGTAATTGAAAAAAAAAAACCTGAAAACAGACCAAATGTTGATAAACAATAGAATAGATCAATAAACATGGATGGAATTAGAAAGGAAACATTGAGTAAAAAAGAAAGTGGTAGGAGCGTATACGCAGAATGACTCACAAACATTCAGAAATGCACAAAACTAAACAATGTATTTAGGGGAAGTATAGGTATGTGAAGTTAAACCTGCAGAGAAAAACAAAGAGATGATGAATAGACAGTCCAAATAGTAGTTACCTCTGATGGGAGAGACAGAGAGAAGTGGTTTTGAAGGAGTGTTTTGAAGCTTTCTAAAATAATGATAATGTTCTTAGAGTGGGTGGTTATTAACGGATATCTGTTTCTCTTGTATTCTTATTATTTAAATCCCTCAAATGTTTTAAGCTCTTTATTTTGAAATAATTGTAGACTTACCCAGAAATTGCAAATATAGCTTACTGAGTTCCTATGTACCCTTCATCTGGCTTCCCCCAACGTCCTTTCATAAGGTCACTTCAATTCTCAACACCAAGAAATTAACATTGAACTAAGCTGCAGACTTTATTCAGATTCCACTAGTTTTTACATGTACAGTTTGTAGGCGTGTGTATGTAGTGCTACAAAATTTTATCACGTGTAGATTGATATAATTGCCACCACAATCATAATACAGAACCGGTCCTCAACACTGAGAAACCACTTCCCTCTTTTTTCAGAGTGATCCCCTCCTCACAACCCTAACCTCTGGCAACAATTATTGAGTTTCATCACTATAATTTTGTCACCCTATACATATTTTTACATGTTCTTTAGCATCTATTTAATGTATTTTTTAAAACAACTCAGTTTCAGAAGGGAAAAGTGCTTAGACCTGTTAAGATGACCCCCATGTCCACCATTAGCCCTTGTAGTAAAATTCCCCCAGGCTTATTAAACAGGAGGGAACTTCATGTTCACTGATTTACCTCCCTCCTTACATCCTCCTAAAAGACCAAAGGTAAAAATATGCATACCTTTTTCTTCTCTCCAGAGGGTATCTTAAAGTCAGAAGGTCACCCTGTCTTTCCAAACCTCCCCCACTCACTTTGCCTTGAGACTATGAAATGGGTAGCAACTTACTACAATCTCTATTTCAGAGGGCGAAGTTAGCCCAGCATGAGGAAATCTCACCAAACAGATTAGACACAGGTGGAAAAGTCACAGACACACTGAGAGTCACTGGATCTTGACCCAAGCCTAACACGTAAGTCATGCTCTTCGCTTTTTATCCCTCTCATCCCCCCAAGCCTGGTTTGCTCCTACTTTTGTAGAGTTCCCAGAGCATCACAGGCTCTGGCTGCTCCAGGCACAGCCAGTTTAGGTTGAAACCAAATGATCTCATCCACCTGAACCCCAGTCTGACTGCCTCTCCAGGAATCCGCCTCGCCTCCTTATTTAATGAGCACCTTTTTCTCCATCCAGCCTCCTGGGAGAAAGACTCCCCCTGCTCTAAGTCCTTTTATTTATAAGCAAGCAAGCAAATGGTTTTTCATTTGAGTCCTTATGATTCCCCTTGATGCTTACTACATCTTCAAACCTGGTTCAAACAGCCTTCACTCCCCTTCCCTGTTTTCATTTTCTCCCCTGGTTCTTTTCTTTCTAGCTGAGGTGTGTTTTGTTTAGTTTCCATTTTACAGTGCTTAATCAGGCATGCGTAGGCCGACTCTGATTTTGCCACATTTAATCAGTTCTTGGGATGTTCCTCCAAAAGAGAGTCATGTTTCTTTCTAAAAACAATGCCAAAATTGTGGGTTGCATTCCTGAAGAAAGCTTAACCACAATTAAAAGAGTTCATTAGTGTATTTCTTAGGATAGCATCATGTGATTTGAAGAAGGGTGTATAGACAAATAAATATGAGTGGCAATGGATTTAGCAAAGTTATTCTTCAAACCCTGCCATGGCAAGAATAGCGGATCTTCTTTGTGTAAATCACGTACCTTCTTTTTTTGGAGAGGAGACTTCTCTGGCAGGCATCCAAGTGTAGAACAACGACTGAATTAAAGCATGTATATGACAATAATGTTTCCTGTTTTAAAAAAGCAAAGTTAAAGAGCTGAAAGCCCTATTCCCCAACTCCTAAAACATGGCCATAAACACACTCTGTGTGAGGAATAAGCTTCTATTTGCTCTCAGATTTACCCTCTACCCTGACACCTCCCTGAAGGAGCTGACTTTTTCTTTATTCTTGTCTCTTCCTCAAGCATTGATGACAAGAGTACTCCCCCAATAAACCTCCTGCATCCATTGCAGTATCTGCTTTTCAGCCTGTGAGAGGAGTCAGATAACCCTATACATCTTCTTATGAGAAAAAGCAGCCTGTCTCGTCTCTCTCATTTCATTTACTAGAAGCAATTAGTTTCCTTTGATATATTCCTTACCTATCCCTGGGGAAAAAAAATTCATATTGCTACTTTTTAAAATTATTATTTTTAGGCATTACCATCAACTTTTCTTTATAGAGACTGAAGATATTGCTCTCTCTCTCTTTCTCTCTCTCTCATACACACACAAGCACAGAAAGAGAGAGAACACTTCCCACCTACCCATCATCCCAGTAAAATTAGAACAATACGCATTAAACATATTATGATGAGTATACATACACACGTAATTTTAAAAGCTCAAAAATGTAGCATAATATGATAGCTTCCCCCCCCCCATTTTCTTTCCCTGAAGTTAATATTTGTCTGCCCTTCCATTTGCTTGGTTTTCTAAATATTTATCACTAATCTCCTCTTGATATAGTCAAATTAATTAAGTACTCTATCAACTCCATCTTCTTGAAAATATCTCTTCTACAGCCTTCAGGACTGTAGAAAGTTATTTGAATGAATTGATATCTAGAATTGCCTCTTAACTGTTTTCTTGGAATCTCCCTTTCCTATTAATTCAGGAATTTCCTTTACACCTTTCTTGCATTCGACCTCATTTACTTTCTCACTTTACTTCCTTATTCTGATGGAGCACACCCTTCAGTAGTTTCTGAGGCAGTGGCTAGTACAGGTTAGGCATAGATAGATACATTTTTGTAGGCAGATTTTAGGAAGTGTTCAGACATTTTTCTTATTACATTTTTACTGCGGGCCAGGCTGGAATATGAACTCGTTAGCCTACCCCACCTCTTTGGTCAAAAAAAAAGAAAATCCTATCAGATATAAGAACAGGACAGCCCAACCTTTCAGTTTATGGTTTACCATAATAGTCACTGAAAATCTTTTAGGTTCCCTGTTGAAAGTGGAAGGCTGAATACCACCTGTTAATTGACCAAAGCCATAGAAATGATAATAAGAACACCTTTTATCTCATGAATTTGAGAATTGAAAAAGTCTGGCAGTCCACCTACGAAGACAGAATATGTGATCTGGAAAAGACAACCTTTCCTCCCATTTCTCATTAGAGGAGGAGAGATGCCCATCTCTCCAGAACAATGGTTATCTGGACGCCATCCTCTTTAATATATCAATAATTGTGAAAGTATATCAGACTTTTTGTCAAAAGCAAAATGTGTGATTTTCTCTCACCCATACCAGCTTTGGTATGTCTCTCTATCTTTTCCCTTTTCTTTCTCTAATAAACTTTGTTTTAAAACTATGCCAGTCACTCTGAAATTCATTTCAGGGTTAAGTCAAAGAGCCCACGAGTTTTGTGCTGCACCCCGCCCAGCAACATTTTCCGTAGAAACTATGTATGGGAAGTAAATTTTTTGAGATCTTCCTTGTCTGAAAAATAACTTATTTTACCTTTGTGCTTGGTTGATTTAGGAAGCTAGTAGAGCTAATGTTTTCTCCTCTATTAAGCAGATATCTTTTAAAAAATCTCCTCTTCTTTATTGTAACTTTATCTCCTTAGGTCTCCATAGTTAACAAAAATAAAAAGTCCTGAGTAAAAACTTTAATTCAGAGGTTAAACATGTCCTCAGAATTAGAAATGCATTCACATATTATAGCCAAGTATCAATTTAGATAATATGAGGGAGTAATTGTTTTTTAAAATCAAGTTTAGTTTAAATTCATGATTTAAGTTTAGAAGTCTAGTTTCAAATATTTTAATTCCACAAAAAGATTATACTTCATTATATAGATATTAATGAAGAATTCCAGATTATCTCCTATAATACAAAAGCATAGGTAATCCTATAAAAAGCATGAAAGGTGAAAGGCCAGCCAAAGTAAAAAGTTTTTTCCCACCCAGTTTATCATCTCATAGAAAACCATTACTTGTTTTTTGGATGTTCTTCTAGAGATATTTAACGCATGTATAACCAATTATTAGGAGATACATTGGTAAGTTGAAGGAAGTTTGATGAATAAATTATTCAAAATGATATGGACAGAGCAAAAGGAAATAATATAGACCAGTAAGGCATCTAGAGGTTAACAGCAACAGGAAGAATTTGAAGGTTTGAAGATACAAAGGGATAGACAGAAATTACTAGAAGCTAGAGAGGGTAGTTCGTGAGGGTTGCCCATAGAAACATGGTCTTTGAGGTCAAAGCCACTCCTACCAGAGCCAGGAGACAAAAGATTAGAGGATTCAGTGCCCTCAATTCAATCTCAACTCTCATGCTCTACATAAGACCACCCTCCTCACCCCACTCACTCTTTGACTCCTGCACTCTAACCGTCACACGTAGACACCCTTTATCCTGCTTGGATTCTCATAACCACCTCGGGTCACCAGGTCTCCTCTGTGCCAGTCAACTATGGACACCACCTTCCTTTGTCCTATCAAATGTTTTTAGGACTGAATTGTTCAGGAAGAGAAGAGAAAAAGAAAAAAATGAATATATTTTTTCTTATTTTAATAGTTTTATGTTTATGTAAGTACATATTAAAATATGATTAGTATGTCAAACTGGTGACTTTGTTGATATTATTGCTTAGGACAAGGCTAAAATATTTAAGTTTCTACTTGGAAGGCTGAGGCTCCAGTGATCCTTCTGCCTCAGTCTTCCAAGTAGCTGGAACTACAGGCGTGTGCTTCCACGCCTGGCTAATTTTTTATTTATTGAAATAAGGAATAAAGAAATGAGGTCTTGCCCAGTTGCCCAGGCTGGTCTCGAACCCACAGGGCCAGGAAATCCACTCGCCTTGGCCTCCCAAAGTGCTGGGATTACAGGCTAAGCACCAAGCCCAGCCAAAACAGACATCTTATTAACCATTATCACCCATTAGCATCACAGCACAACTGGTACATCAAGTATCTCATTTAAATTTTTGGAAAGCTATTTGGAGGGCTTTGAGGGAATAGGTATAAGATGTGTAGCAAAAGGCATGATGTTAGAGTAGCCAGACCAGATAGGGATAGGTTCAGAAAACAGCCTCAAAAATATACTTCTTCACAATAAAAACATATTACAACTTCTTCATAATTTCTGAGCGACTCGTGCAATAAAAGTCCAATAATTTTAGAAATGATATCACCAAGACTGAAAACTGGATGGTTCAATATCCATCTCCCTCTAGAAAACAACAAGAACTATAAATAAATAACTACACACCAACGAAAATAGCTCTGGAAGAGCTGGAGTACAATGAAAATGCAGTAGAGACCCTGTGGTGCATAAAAATCAAGGATGGCTGCATAGAAAAGCTTAGAAAACATTCTACCCATTCTTCAGTGTGGAGAAGCTTGACACCAAAAAAATCTCCTCTCTGAGTAATTTTCCTTCATGGAGAAAAGGAGAGCAGGTGAGTCCCAGCAGCTCTATTACCACCACAGAAACCCGGAGACCTCACAATTGAGGACTTTCAAAATCTTCACCAATGCTGACAGAGCAACATGTGCCTGTAGTTCCATACCACTGCACTCTAACCAGAGTCACCACTGCATCTTCTCCTTGCGTACTGAGTCACTGTAGCATCACACCATCCCAGAGGCCAAAGATGCCACCTCCAAAGCCCAAGCACCATCATAGCTATCTGCATGCCTTTATGCTAGACCCAGCTCCAAAAGAGATTCTCTTAGCTAGAACTGGCACCTACAGGTGGAAAGGAGAATATAAGGAGCCCTGAAGCTTTTGCCACTGAAGTTCCCAACAATACTAACCACCACTGCCAATGCCACAGACATACAAGAGCCTAAACCACCATGGATCCTCACTCTTCAACATTGACCTCAGCTGACGGAGCGGCATAGAAACTAAGCTTCTGTGCCCTCTTGGAACCAGAGCCTCTTCATTCCACCCAGCTGATGTCCCAGCACTCACATACAAGTAAAAGTCTTTTTCCAGCAAAGTCAGTTGATAAAGTCTGAAAGAGATGACTACTCTCTCAAATGCACAGACATCAATGCAAGACCACAAGACACAAACAAAAAAGAAGTTTAGCCGGGCAGTGGCTCAGCCTGTAATCCCACACTTGGAGGCTAGGTGAGTGGATTGTCTGAGCCCTCAGGTTCGAGACCCGCCTGGGCAACTTAGCAAGACCTCATCTCTACAATAAATCAAAAACTTAGCCGGGCGTGGTAGTGCGCGCCTGTAGTTCCAGTTACTTGGAAGGCTGAGGGAGAAGGATCGCTGGAGCCCAGCAGGTTGAGGATGAGGTGGCCTGGAGTGTTCCACTGCACTCCAGTCTGGGCAACAGAATGAGACTCCAACTCAAAAAAGAGAAAAAAAAAAAAAGAAATTTAAAAAAGCATAGCACTACCAAAGGAACACAATAATTCCCAGCAACTGACACCAAATAAGTGGATAGTTACATATTAACTGAAAAGTAATCCAAAATAATTATTTTATGGAAGCCCAGTGAGATACATAGAATACAGATAGACAGACAAAATTGGGAAAATAATACATGAACAAAAAGTAGAAATTCAATAGAGAGATGTAAATCATTTTTTAAAAAACACCGAACTCCTAGAACTAAAAAATGAGGGAAGGAATTAAGATGGTCAATGAGAAGCAACAAATGTGGGTTTCTCAAGTTAAAGAAAGTTTTCTCGGCACCCAGAAAGAAACTAAACCAGCAGCGTGCCCCACGATTCATCAAAGAAGCAATAGTGACAGTATAGTGCAAAGAAGAAAAAAAAACCCAATTCACCTGGGTTGGAACTAACCAGACTCTCACCTGGATCATAGCACAGACCATGAGCAGCCTCCAGATGCAGTGGGGTGGGTGTGTGAAGGGAATCTAGTGATTCTGTGCTCCTGCCATGGACCTGGAGGGCCTCTTGAGCCTTGTGGGACTCCAGTCTCTCATAGGAAACTGCTTAGCCACAGCTGCGCTCCACTAAAACATTGGTGGAGTGGTGCAGAAGAAAAATAAAAACACTGGACACCTTGTTAGTGATTGGCCTGGGAGGGGATGGGCCCCAAGGGTAAATTCTGTGGTGGCAGACACTTCCTGACTGGGCAGGCTGTGATGAAAACACCTGAGGCCCTGAGGCCCACTGTATTTTGACATTCTGAATGCAGACTGCCTGAGGCTAAGCTCCAAGGTAAATTCTTAACAGCATTACCCTGGCAGCCAGAGACTCCCCCCAAGTTCCCACTGGGGTAGCCAAGAATACGCACAAGTGGGGAACTTGAGCTTTCCCCATCTTGGACCCCCTTCAAAGGCTCAAAACTCACATAGAACTTGGGTAATCCCCATAGCCACAGCCAGTGCCTAGGTTGACTGGGCATGTCCTTGGACCAACACAGACAAAGCAGAAAACTCAGTTACTATCACAGCTGGCTCTCTCCTGCAAGTGCCAGTTCCTGACTGGAGGTCAACAGCATAGCCCATTACCTCTGATATAATACCTCAGCTTTGAGAAAGGTCTGATCCCAATTCCAGTTAACACCACTGTCCAAGCCACCCAAGTTGTTCAGGACACCTTGAGCCTGTGCAGCTACCCAGCACAGGACTGCCAGAGCTGGCCATTGAGAAACTCACCACACCAAGAGAATCCTGCTGTACCTACATCAGTGCCCAGCCAACTTCAAATAATAAGAAATAGTCTATCCAATGAGAAGAAACCAGAAAAATAATTCTGACATATAAAAAAAAACAGAGTTCTTCAATTCCCCCAAAAGACCACACTAACTATTCAGCAAGGACCCTAACCAAAATGAAATATATGAGATAGAATTCAAAAGATTGATTATAAAATTGCCCAGTAAGATTCAAGAGAAAGTTGAAAATCAACATAAATAATTTTTAAAAAAACAATTCAGGACATGAATGCAAAATTATCCAAAGAGATAGAAACCTTAAAAGGAAACTAAGCTGAAATTCTGGAAATGAAAGAATAATTTAGGGAAGTGCAAGATGCAGTGGAAAGTTTTTTGCTTTTTGTTTTTGAGTTGGAGTCTCACTCTGTCGCCCAGACTGGAGTGCAGTGGCAAGCTCCTGGTCACTGCAGCCTCACCCTGCTGAACTCTGGCGATTCTTCTGCCTCCGTCTTCCAAGTAGCCGGAACTACAGGTGCATGTTACCATGCCTGGCTAATTTTTTAATCTATTGTAGAGATGAGGTCTCACCAAGTTGCCCAGGCAGGTCTCGAACCCGAGGGCTCAGGCAATCCATACGCCTTGGCCTCCCAAAGTGCTGGGATTACAGGCTGAGCCACTGAGCCCAGCCAATGGAAAGTTTTAAGAGATGCGTAGAACAAATACAAGAAAGGATCTCAGAACTTGAAAATGAGCCTTTTCAATCAGCCAGCAATAAAGAAAAAAAAAATAAAGAGAACAGAAAAAAAGTCTTCAAGAAATGTGGGATTATGTAAAACTTCCAAATCATAGGGAAGAAGAGAAAACAACAGGTTTAGAAAACCTATTTGAGGAAATAATGGAGGAAAAGTTCCCTGGCCTGGCCAGTGGTTTAAATATCCAGATACAAGAAGCCCCAAATAAACCTCTGAAGATTCATTGCAAAAAGATCGTCCCCAAGGCATGTAATCATCATATTACTCAAAGTTAATGTGAAGGAAATAATTTTAAGAGCAGTGAGACAAAATCATCAAATAACTTACAAAAGTACACCTATTATTAGACTAGCAACAGATTTCTCAGAAGAAACCCTACAAACCAGAAAGGACTGAGACCCCAACTTCAATCTCCCTAAACAGAATAATAGTCAAGAATTTTGTATACCACAAAATTAAGTTTCATAAATGAAGGAGAAATGAAGTCTTTCTCAGACAAGTAAACACTGAGGGAATTTGTAACCAGCTCTACAAGGAATACTCAAAGAAGTTCTAAATACTGAAACAAAAGGGCAGATTACACCAGTAGAAAAACACTGGAAGCCGGGCTCGGTGGCTCAGCCTGTAATTCCGTGCCTTTGGGAGGCTGAGGTGAGTGGATTGCTTCGAGACTCGCCTTGGCAGCGAGACCTCATCTCTACAATAAATCAAAAAATCAGCTGGGCGTAGTAGCGCATGCCTGTAAAAAAAAGAGACAATAATACAATAATAGTGGGAGATTCAACACTTATTGACAGCAAAGGACAGATCATCAAGGCAGAAACATTGGAGTTAAATTGGACCCTAGAACAAAGGGAGCTAACAGGCATCTACAGAACAGTCCACCCCAAAACTACAGAATATACATTTTTCTCATCAGCACATGGAACATTCTCCAAGATAGACTATATTTGCAAATATATACCTGACAAAGGACTAATATCTAGAATCTACAAATAACTCAAACAAATAAGCAAGAAATAAGCAAATGACCTCACTAAAAAGTGGATAAATGACATGAACAGACATCTGTCCGAAGAAGATATACAAATGGTCAACAACATATGAAAAATTGCTCAACATCACTTATCATCAGGGAACTGCAAATTAAAACAACAATGAAATACTACCTTTCACCAATCAAATGGCATTATCAAAAAAAAAAAAAAAAAGAAAATGCTGACATGAATGCGGTGAAAAGGGAAACATACACTATTAATGGGAGTATAAATTAGTACAACTTCTATGGAAATTGATATAAAGATTTCTCAAAGAACTAAAAGTTTATCTACCATATGATCCAACAATCTCACTATTTATACCTTTATTCATAAAATAAATAAAATTGACCAGCAAATAAATAAAATTAACTAGCTAATAAATTACCAAAAAAAGGATAAACAATTTTAGAGAAAACAAGAAGGAAGTAGCAAGTGACAGTGAAAATTTGCAGTAGCAATGATGTTTTCAAACTAGTATGCAAGCCACCAATGCTTAGGGCTAAAATGATAGTGATATTTTTGAGCCCTGAACTTCCCTAACTACACACACACCACCACCACCACCACAACCAGCCCCTTATTTTTCAACAAGTTGCTTGGGAAATGCTGAAGATAACAGTAGTAATTGTCTTGGAATTTAAGCAATTGAAACTTCGTGGGGAGGCAAAAACAGAATGCTACAGCCCTTAAAGTTTGATGACTGGCTAAATGGTGAAAATGTATTTTAATATACAAGAAGAAAAAAATTGATTTGAAGGAAAATGTAGTTTAAAGCTCAAAGGACTTGATAAGATATTGAAAATAACATGATTTTGTAAAGGTAGATAATTCCTTAGCTAATTGTTCAAGAGAGTAGTAGAAAGAATTTAACAAACTGGCAACTGAGTGGAATGTGGCAATGTCTTTTTTGAATTTATTTAAAATAAATAGAATGAAACTATTCCAATTAAAGGGGGCAGTTAAAGTGCTATGTACAGTGCCAACATGTAAACCACATATTTACGTGTAGTGGTACCCACTGAAGATGATTTGTTATGGTGATTTGAAACAGTGGTAGATTGTGTCTTACCAAGAAACAACTGAATTGTCTTCTTAGTAGCAATTTATACATTAAGCTTGTTTAATACATATTTATCATCCTCATAATATTGGATTTTAAAGGAATTTTTTCTTTTAGAGATGTCAACTGAAATATTTACAGATGAAATGATAGGATGTTTCAGATTTGCTTCCAAATAACCCAGTGTAATGGAGGAGAGTAGATAGACATTTAGATGGAATAAGATTGGCCAGGACTAAATAATTGTTTAAGTTGAGTAATGACTATGTGAGTTTCCTTACACTATTTTTCATTACTTCTGTTTATGTTTGTCATTTTTCATAACAAAAAGTTTTTGAAATTAGATCTTTGAGATAGGATGTTGGGGGAGTTCTGGTGGTTTTGATTAACATTGTTTCAAGAGGACTGGACAAAATTTATCCCTCTGGTAGGTGGCACAATAAATTTCTTGAAAAGGTAAAGAATCCAAATTTAGGCACAAACTAAGGAAACGTCAACCTACACATCTTCACCCTCTTTTCACAGTCATTTCTAGAATATGGCTTCTCCCAGAAATCTCAGTTATATTAGGCATAGTATATATGCACTCTCACCTTGAGTCATGTTTTCCTGGCTCATCTTAAGTGGTGAGGCCAATTTGGGAGAAGGCAATTGTGTAAGAAGGAACGCATCATTAAAAAAATAAAAAAGATTATTCAAAAATAGATAATTCCAAAGTTCTCATGTTTTTGTCCAAAGCAATTACAAACTTCAGCAGAAGTCTTGGTTCAAGGTTGGTAGGTGGGAGGCTTCTAGAACTCTTCATTTATCCCTTCTTTGAAAAGAAAATGCTCTTAACACTATAAGAAAGGGATTGGCAGTTGTGGGAAACTACCAGGGGAGGGATGGTGGCATTGGCAGTTGAGGGAAACTGCCAGGGGAGGGAGGAGCACACCTCATCAACAAGGGTACCTACATAATGAGCATTTGTATACCTAACCCTGAATTGTACCCCACATCTTTAAAATAAAAGAAAAAAAAATGCTCAAAAGCAGATATGTTTTGAGATGAAAAATTCAACACAATGTTGGTACTTTAACATTTAATTTGGTTGGTTAATTTACAAACTTGGCAATATAATAAAAATTATTTTAGGCTGTATGTTTATTCCATGCTTTTTTTTCTTTTTTTTTATTAATCAATATTTTTTATTATGGTTTTGTGGGGTACAGTTAAGGGTTAGGTGTACAATTACGTTTCATTCAGGCACCCTGTTGGCAAGAGGTGTTTTCCCATCCCCAGACAGATATTTGCGACTGTTAATCCCATCCCCCCCCATAGTTTCCCAGTACTGTCAATCATTTTCTTATAGTATTACATTGGATGTTCAAGGTCCATTATATGAGTGAGAACATGTGATACTCGGATCTTTGTTTCTGTGAGAAGTCACTCAGTATTATAGACTCTAGTTCCATCCATGTTGCTGCGAAATTCATGATTTTGTTCTTTTTTATGGCTGCGTAGTATTCCATCGTGTATATGTACCACATTTTTTAATCCAGTCTTCTTTTGATGGGCAGCATGGTTGTTTCCAGGTTCTTGCTATTGTGAACAATGCTGCGATAAACATACATGTGCAGGTATCTTTTTTATAGAGTGATTTGTGTTCTTCAGGGTATATTCCCAGTAGGGGGATTACGGGGTCATATGGAAGGTTGATTTTTAGAGCTTTTAGGAATCGCCACACTGCTTTCCACAGAGGTTGCACTAGTTTACACTCCCACCAACAGTGTAGAAGTGTTCCCTTTTCACCACACCCTCTCCAGCAGCTATTATTTTTTGAGTTGTTGATAATTGCCATTCTGACTGGAGTTAGGTGTTATCTCAGTGTGGTTTTGATTTGCATCTCCCTGATGACTAGTGAGGTTGAGCGTTTCTTCATGTGTTTGTTGGCTGCTCAGATGTCTTCTTTTGTGAAGTGTCTGTTCATATCTTTTGCCCATTTTATACTGGGGTTGTTTGTTTTCTTCTTTTCAGTACGTTTCAGTTCCTTGTAGATCCAGGATGTTAAGCCTTTGTCAGACCTGGTGTTGGCAAATCCTTTTTCCCAGTCTGTAGGCTGTCTCCCTGCTCTCTTGATGGTTTCTTTGGCTTTGCAGAAGCTTGTCAGTTTAATAAGGTCCCACTTGTCTATCTTCTCTCTTATGACCTGTGGGTTTCGGGTTTTGTACAGGAATTGGATGCCAGTTCCGATTTCCATGAGGGTATGTCTTCCCTTTTCTAAGGTTCTTATGGTTTTACATTTAGGTCTCTGATCCATTTGGAGTTAATCTTTGTGCATGAGGATAGATAGGGGTCCTGTTTCAATCTTCTGCATGTGGTCAGCCAGTTTTCCCAGCACCATTTACTGAACAGGTTCTCCTCTCCCCAGTGGTAGGTGGTGGGGGCTTTGTTGAAGATGAGTTGGTTGAGAAATTGAGGTTTTGCTTCTGGAATCTCAATTCTGTTCCATTGATCTATATGCCTGTTCCTGTACCAATACCAAGCTGTTTTGATGATTGTAGCTTTATAGTAAAGTTTGAAGTCTGGTATTGTGATACCACCTGCTTTTTTTTTTTTTTTTTTGCTGAGGATTGTTCTGGCTATTCTTGGACGTTTGTGTTTCCATATGAATTCCTGTGTTGTTTTTTCTAGGTCTGAGAAGAATGTTGTTGGTAATTTCATGGATATTGCATTGAATTTGTAGATTGCCTTAGGTAAGATGAACATCTTCACAATGTTGATTCTTCCGAACCATGAGCATGGGATATTTTTCCACTTGCTCGTGTCAGCTTTGATTTCTTTGAGCAGTGTTTTGTAATTTTCATTGTAAAGGTCTTTCACGTCTCTGGTTAGGAAGATGCCAAGGTATTTCATTTTTTTTGTGGCTATTGTGAATGGAATAATGAATGAAAAACAATGTGTTTTTTATTTGGGTTTCTGTTTGTTTATTATTGGTGTAGAGAAATGCGATTGTCTTTTGTACATTTATTTTGTATCCTGAGACTTTGCCAAAGGCCTTTATCGATGTAAGGAGGCCTTTGACAGATTCTCTTGGGTTTTCAAGGTACACAATCATATCATCTGCATAGAGAGATAACTTGACTTCCTCTTTTCCTACTTGAATACCTCTGATTGCCTCCTCTTCTCTGATTGCTCTAGCCAGGACTTCCAATACTATGTTGAACAGGAGGGGTGAGAGTGGGCATCCTTGTCTAGTTCCAGTTTTCAGGGGAATTGGTTCCAATTTTTGTCCATTTAGGAGTATGCTGGCTGTAGGTTTCTCGTAGATGGCTTTACTGTTTTGAGGTATGTTCCCCGTATGCCTAGATGTTCAAGGGTTTTTATCAAGAAGGGGTGCTGGATTTTATCAAAAGCTTTTTCTGCATCTAATGATATGATCATGTAGTTTTTGTTTTGACATCTGTTGATGAATTTAATTACATTTATGGTTTTATGAATGTTGAACCAGTCTCGCATCCCAGGAATAAAGCTACTTGGTCACAGTGGATGATTTTTGAGATGTATTGCTGAATCCGGTTTGCTAGGATCTTGTTGAGAATTTTAGCATCTATGTTCATCAAAGATATTGGCCTGTAGTTCTCTTTCTTTGTTGGATCTTTATCTGGCTTGGGTATCAATGTGATGTTGGCTTCATAAAATGATTTGGGGAGAGTTCCATTTTTTTAAATCAACTGGAGTACCTTCAGTAGGATTGGTATCAGCTCCTCCTTGAATGTCTTGTAGAATTCTGCTGGAAAGCCATCTGGACCAGGGCTTTTTTTGGTAGGAAGTTTTCTTATCACGTAGTCGATTTCCTTGATTGTTATTGGTCTATTTAGGGTCTCAATTTCTTCTTGTTCCAACCTAGGTAGGTTGTGTGATGTCAGAAAGTCCTCCATTTCCTTAAGGTTTTCAAGTTTGTTTCCATACAAGTGTACGTAGTAGTCTCTAATGATCTTTTGTATTTCTTCAGGGTCAGATGTGACTTCATCTTTTGTGTTTCTGATTGTGCTTATTTGGTTTTTTTCTCGTTTTTTCTTGGTCAGTCTAGCTAGGGGACCATCGATCTTGTTTATCCTTTCAAAGAACCAGCTTTTTGTTTCATTGATTTTTTTAATTATCTTTTTGTCTTCTATGTCCTGGATTTGGGCTTTTATTTTGGTGATCTGGATTCTTCTGCTGAAATTAGGGTTTTTGTGGTCTTGCTTTTCCAGCTTCTTTAGGTGGCTTGTTAGTTTGTGAATTTCTGTTCCTTCCATTTTCTTCATGTGTGTTTGCAGGGATATAAATTCCCCTCTTACTACAGCTTTCAGGGCATCCCAGAGATTTTGGTAAGATGTTTCTTCATTTTCATTTGTTTCCAGGTATCTTTTTATCTCTGTTTTGATTTCGTCGTTGACCCAGGAGTTGTTTAGCATCATGCTGTTTAGTGTCCATGTCTTTGTGGGTTTTGGGGGGACTTTGTTGGTGTCAATGTTTATTTTTATTCCACTGTGGTCCGAGAAGATACATGGTAGAGTTTTGGTCCTTTTAAACCTGCTTATGCTTGATTTATGGCCGAGTATGTGGTGGATCTTAGAATATGTTCCATGTGGTGATGAGTAGAATGTGTATTCTGTGGTCTTTGGATGGAGTGTTCTGTAGGTATCAATTAAGTCCATTTGGTCCAAAGTCACATTGAGGTTCTGGATCTCCTTGCTGATTTTTCGTCCTGATGATCTGTCTAGGGTTGTGAGTGGGGTATTAAAGTCCCCAGTTATGATGGTGTTAGAGTTAATATCTTTCTTTAGCTTTCCTAGAAGTTGCTTTATGAAAGTTGGCGATCCTATGTTGGGTGCATATATGTTTAGGCTAGAAATTTCTTGTTGATGGATTGAGCCTTTTATAATTATGTAGTGGCCTTCTGTATCTTTTTTGAATTTTAATAGCTTGAAGGGTATTTTGTCTGAAATTAAGATCGCTACTCCTCCTTTCTTTTGTATTCCGTTCGCCTGAAAGTTTGTTTCCCATCCTCTTACTTTGAGTCTGTGGGTGTCCTTTCTAGTGAGGTGAGTCTCTTGAAGGCAATAGATTGTTGCCTGATGATATTTTATCCATTTTGCCATTCTATGTCTTTTCAGTGGTGCATTTAGTCCATGCACATTTAGGCTAATAATTGAAATGCAAGAGTTGTTCCCTGTCATAAGGTTCTTACAGAGTTGTTCCTGTTTGTTTGTTGTCTTTCTTTGGGTTTTGGTGTTGGTTCATGTGTGTTCTTAATCTTTTGCCTGTACTCTTGTGAAGAATGCTGTTGTTCTTTTTTCTTTTTCTTCTCTGTTCAGTACTTTCTTAAGTGTTTCTTGTAGAGGTGGTCTGGTGGCAGCGTACGTTCTTAGGGATTGGATGTCTGGAAAAGATTTCAATTCTCCCTCACTAATGAAGCTTAGTTTGGCAGGGTAGGTTATTCTTGGTTGAAATGTTTTCTCTTTTAGAACTTTGAAGATAGGGCTCCAGGCTCTCCTGTCCTGAAGGGTTTCTGTGGATAAATCTGCTGCTATTCTAATTGGTTTTCCCTGGTAGGTAGTCTGGCCTTTTTCTCTTGCTGCCTTTAGGATTTTTCCTTTCATAGCTACTTTGTTTAGGCGAATTATTATGTGTCTGGGAGTTGGTTTTCTCATTTGTTGTCTTGCAGGGGTTCTCTGAATCTCTTGTGTTTGAATTTTTTCATCCTTGATGAGATGAGGGAAGTTTTCTTGAATGATTTCATGAAATGCTTGTTCCAGTGTGGCTTCTGTTTTTCTCTTTCTGCCTCAGGAAGCCCAATTATTCTTAGGTTTGGTCTCTTGAAGTGATCATTCATCTCTTGCAGGTTTTGTTCTGTCTTTTTTGAGTTTCTTTTCTATGCTTTGACAGTTTGGGTTATTTCTGTGTTTTGGTCTTCAAGCTCTGAGATTCTTTCTTCTGCTTGGTTGACTCTGCTTTCCATGCTTATTAGTCTGTTGTTCATTTCCATCACAGTATTCTTTACTGCTGTCATTTCTGACAACAGCTCCTTCCTATTTTCCTCTTGTCTCTCCTCAATTTTTTTAATTCTCTCCATTAATGTCTTGATGTCTGGGTTTGTTGCATGTAGCCAGTCATTCTGGGGACTCTTCATTGTCTGTGTTCCAGAATCTGTTTTCTCATTGTCTGATCTCCCAGGGGTCTGTGTAAGACCTATATTCTTCTTTTGGTTTTTCTTCATTTGTGCGGTTCCCCCCCCCCTACTTTTTCCTCCCTCCACATCACCGTCTTCTTTAATTCTGTTATCCAGGGGTAAAGGGATTGGTTTTACTTCTGTTTGTTCAATCTCCTATTCTTTATGTATGTCCTCTTACTTTGTTCAATTCTGAAGTTGCACTGTAGGTTGGAGGTGGTTCTTTTTGCAGTTTTGAGATTTACTTAAGGGGAGAGCTGTGATTCAAAATCTGTCTGCAGGTCTTGGTATTCGCTGACAGGTGTGTGGATAATGTGGAACCCACTTCCCACTGCCCTGGAATCTGTCCGTGCAGTGGGGCTGTAGGTTTACTCCCTGAAATAAAATGTGGTTAGCAGAGGGGAGAGAATGGAGCAGATAGTGGGTTGAAGAGAGGAGTGGAGAGATAGAGGAGTAAGGGGGGAAACAAACGAGTGTGCCAACAAATAGAGAGAGAGAGGCCTTACTGAAACAGATAAAAACAACAGACCACAGCTACAGACGAACCAACTCTCATACAAAAAAATAAAAAATAAAAATAAAACATATAGTGATGCTAACATACAAGTTAACCAACCACCTTGTTAGTGTGCTGTTCCTCTATACAAAGATATGGTTTACAGAGAGAAGAAAAGAGAAGAAAAGGAAAAGGAAAAAAGAAAAAAGGGAACAATACAGTAGGAATAGAATTAAGTCATTAAACTAATAGAATCAATGAAGCACACCCTGATACATTTCGTTTAAGTCCAATGTCCTTTCAGGTCTGATTTCTAGTTTTCTTTTCAAGCTGGTAAATTAGTTTGCAGTTAGGGTCAGTTGCCCCTGGTCTGCTGTGAAGGACAGTTCAGATTACCCTCATTCAGCACTCTGGTCTATGTCTTTATCAAGCTTGTTTCTCCCGTTTTGGTGTTGTGACCTTGAATCGCCAGCAGGTGGTGCTATCTCAGCTGCTCGCCCCAGAGTGGTGGGGCCGGACAGGAACAAGATGGCTGCCTGCCTCTGAGCAGGCAACAGGAGCCTTACGCCGGGCGGGCAGTACAGTCTCAGACTCAGAAGAGGTGGCAGCGATCCCAGCAGATCTTCCCTGAAGGGGTTTGATGTGGATCGCCTCGGGCCGGGTGGTGTGATATGCTACCTGTCACAGAGGCCACACAGCGGCGGTGATGGCAGCGGCGGTGGGGGGAGGGGCTGCAGTGGCAGCGGCACTGTTTGCGCCGCAGTAACTGTCCAGTCTGTTGCGATGTCCCAGCGGTGGCAACGGCCGAGCTCTGTATGAAGAGCAGGTTGTGATGTTGGGGTCCCCAGCCCCCCAGGGCGAGAGTCAGAGACCCACTGCAGATCTCCTTTGCAGAGGGCTTCAGAGACCGGGTTGCCCCGTCGTCATCTTGCTGCTTCAGCCGCTTTTTTTTTTCAATGGCAAAAGAGACTGAATTTATTTTTCCATGCTGGGAAATATCAGCATTCAAACAAGACTTTTCTTTCCTTTTTTTGAAAATGAGGTTTGTTTTTGTTGCAGTTTGGGTAGAGTATAAGTTTCAGGAGCAGGGAACTGTGAGAGAGAAAATTGAAAAATTAGATAGGGACTAGATCATCAAAGGCTTTAAGAGGCAAATTTTCATCTGTATTTAAATAAATTTTTAGTCATCCTCACACATGGGTGCTCAGATCTTCTCGGGTATGTCTTTTCTCTACAGAAGCTGTCAATCTCCTGAAGGAAACTTCTTATTTTATTTTGTGAACTGGCAGTTATTAAACAATATTCACACCACCTGCTGTGGACAGGCCATGAGTCATCTTCTCTGGCAGCCTTAGAAGTAAAAGCAACACAGGGAAGATGTTCCACAGGCAGGATCTAGAGTCCAAGGGAAATATTCTGAGCTTCAAATTTATATTGGAAGTTGGAATAGATTTAATTACTTTTTAGAAAATATTAATTCCCTTCCTTCTTCTTCTGGAGGACAAGTTTACTTCTCTACCTCACTGACTTTGGGCTTGGCCAGTTATCTTACTTTGGCCAACAGAGTATGAGCAGACAAGATATGAGGAGAAGCTTTAAAAGTGTTTATGTGAGTTGACTTTTCTCTTAAACATCTTTGATCCACCATGCCCTGGATAACTCTTGATCAAAGAGAATGTGAAGATAGGAACCCAATTTGAAGCTGGAAGCAAGCCCAGGTGACCTGCAGCCTCAAGTAGAGATGCCCCAATGACCCATCGACCTGAGAGCAAACAATTATAAAAGTTTGTTGCAAGTCACCGAACTTTGTAGTGGTGCTATGGTTTGAATGTTTTTGTCCCCTCCAAGATTTACGTGTTAGAAACTTAAGCTCAATGCAGCTGTGCTGTGAGGTGGGGCCTTTGAGGAGCTGTTAGGTCAGGAGAGCTTCACCCTGATAAATGGATTAATACTACTATGAAATCTTTCTCTCTTCTGCTCTTTTGATATGCAAGGACATAACAAGGTGACACTTTGGAACCAGAGACTAAATCTGCTGATACCTTGATCTTTCCAGCCTTCAAAACTGTGAAAAATAATTTTGTTTTTTTATAAATTACCCAGTCTCAAGTGTTCTATTATAGCAGTACAACATAGACTAAAATAGGTGGTTTGTTAAGCAGCAGTAATGCATTAATAACTGACTAACATAGAAGTCATCTGCACATACAAGGAAATTGAAACATGAGAGCAGATGCATTTTCTAGGAAAACTATATAAAGCAATGTCTCTTAACCTTTTATTAGGCTTATGAACTGTGATAGACTAAATGTTTGCGTTCCCCCCAAAAAATATTAAAATCCTAACCCCCAAAGTGAGGGTATTGGGAAGTGCAGCCTTCTTTGTCATCAGAATGAAGCCCTCATGGATGGGATTAGTACCCTCATTAAAGAGAGAGTTTCCTCTTTCCCTCTGTGTTGTAAGAACATGACAAGAAGACAGTCTTCTGTGAGCCAGCAAGCACACTTTCCCCAGACACCAAATCTACCAGCATTTTGATGTTGAACTACTCAACCTCCAGAATGGTGAGAAACAAATGTTTGTTGTTTGCACAGCCAAAATGAACTAAGACATGGACTTTCTTAAAAATCCAATAATGGTTTTGATCAGATTCTTCTCCAAAATAGTTTCCTTGCCTCCCCCCGCCTTTCCCAAGTTCTCCATATGAGTCCACCTGACTGGCAGAATGTAAAGCATGTCTGGAGCTGCAAATACAAGGGAGTTTAGATTATGTAGCTTTTTAACTTTCCAACTTCAGGAGGAGGTCATGATCTGCTTGAGTGAGCCACTCCATGCTAAGATACCACCAAGTAAGTAGAAGAGGAGGGGTTTAGGGAGAAGAAGGAGAAGATGAAGCTGGAGAGAACGAGGAGAAACTGAGGTCATACAAATAATGATTACGACAAGAAAGAATATGAGGAAGGAGCAAATGGTTAAATATTTAAATTAAATGATGCAGAGAAACACCATGTAAGAATGTAAAGTATCTGCCGAATTGGGCAATAATAATGTCCATGAACACAAGCCCAGTACAATGTTGAAAAGATGAGAAGATAGAGACAATGAGTCTTAGAATACACTTTTCAGAACTTAGTTGAGAAAGAAAGAGAAGGATGTGGTTACCATTCATTCGTCCTTGGGTAATAGTGAACCACTCCTCGGTAAGGGATTGTCAAACTGTCTGCTGTGGATTGACTGGAAACAGTTTCAATCTCTCTCCTCCTTGTCATTTTCTTTTCTCATTCATTTCATTGCCTTTATTTTCATTTTATTTTATCCTCATTCCCTGAACCAAGTGGTCTTCTTCTTGGATCTCCAAGTCTTCTTGTGGGTCAACAAGAGCGATTCTCAGATTCCCTTTGCATCTTCTTGTTGTGGAATGATCATCTCCCACAGAGTTAGAAAGTTCCTTGAAACTATTGCCACTGCCGTTCCTGTACTCCATTTTTCTCCTTGCTTCGTGCAGCCTGTATCTCATCACCCCAGCAAAGTCTGTCTCTCCCATTCACCTTTATCTCACAATTTCTATTAATTCCTACAGGGTACTTACAGTTCTCAAGCCTCACAACTTCCTAAGTCAAACCATTCTTGTCTTCATGACTTTGGTAGGCACTGCTAATAATCTCCCAATATCCATCTTCCCTTCCAGTTGTTTGTTTTTGTTCCAAGTTTTACATGAGCCTGGCTAGAGAAGAATTTCTTGGCTTCTCACGCAGCTAGATATGACCATATGATTGCATCTGAACCAAAGGGATTCTCACTCCTCCCTTAAGTGGTGGCTGGTGGCAGCAAACTTGGAAGCCATACATTGAGCATGTTGGAGCTGCCTACCTACCTGGACCACACTCACTTCTTAGATCATTAAATGGTAGGGAGATACATTTAGATTTTAGGTAAGCCACAGTGTTTTGTTTTAAACTTGAAGGAAATCAGGGTATGCCACTCCCAAATACGCCACTTCAACCTAAGAGTTATTTTGAATTGAAAGTAATTGAAATCAACAGATGCAGGAAGAGCTATCTGCCTTCCTTTTATTAGCCTAAAAGCAGGGCATAAATTTCCCTTTGTGAAGGTGTTGCCCTCTACCAGGAAAAGGGGGTGACTCTTATCAGAGGACATGGAAGGCTGGCACTGAGATAAATCTGCATAAACAAACCTTATGAAAATAACCCTTATTTTTCCTTAGTTTGTCCTAGTCATTTCCCCATGATTTATCATCCCTTGAAGTCCAAACTTTCCTTTGTTCAAATTATATATAAGCCTCTGAGCATAACCATTTTTTAAAGTTTCACTTCTTTTCTGTGAACTCCTGCGCACATAAATGTTAATAAAAACTGCGTGCCTTTTCTCCTGTTAATCTGTCTTTTGTTAGTTTAATTCACAGGCCCTTACACACTGAACTCAAGAGGGTAGAGGAAGTTTTTTCTCTTTTACGGACTATATTGAAATAATTCATGGCCACAAGGCATAGCGCTTTCCTTGGTAACAATGGCTGTGTGGTCCAGCTGTTGCACAACATCAAGGACTGGTTTCACAATGACAAAAGCATCTTTCAGGTGCAATTTTACAATTTATTCTCTACCTATTAGCAGCCTCCTCCAACTAAAACAACATTGAAGAATGTTTCTCATCTATATCTCACGACATTTAAAGAATCTTGGGCAAAGTGAACAGTACCTTGTAGGATGCTCTTAGAAACCTTGTCCTCTTGGAAACCATACACATATTCCTCTTGATCTTCTGGCATTGGTGTCAACTAGCTTGCAACAAATTGAAGCCCTACCACTTAATGGTAATGCTGCTCAATCTTTCTGTATCTCAGTTATAAAATGGAAGTAATAATTGTACTTGTCTCCAGAAGTTGCTATAACAATAGTTTTAAGTAAAATGATTATGCAGGTTTACAGTATTATAATTATACAGTTAAATTTATTCTACTTTTGCAAATTTTAGGACAAAATAATAACCTTGGGAACCAGTCCTTGGGCCTCTCCCTGGTTCTTGGAAAAGACTTTGTCATTAGCTTCATGGTAAATCCATCTCTACCTACCTCACAGGGTCATTAGAAGATGATACAACATATAAATAGCCAGGGCCACCAGCACTAAGGTATGTTGTGTTTATTCTACAAGAACCCCACACCAACATGGGGCACAGGGCTTGGCCAGCAGACCAAGGGCTGGATTTCAGCTCTCATCCTTCCTCCTGCTGGGTGCCTTTGGCATTGCAAAACCTCAGGGCTGCTCACACAGCTGTGCAGTTGGTGCACTCCACCAAAGTGCCCGGGCCAACAGGGTGGAGGTGAGCGGAAACTAAACTTAAGTGCCTTTTTCTCGCCAAGTTGTGTGTCTCAGCACACAGCTGTGCATACCCAAGAGTAGGGCTCATTTGGCTTCACAAGATGTCTGTCCCTGTCTGCCAAGCTCTGCTCCCACTTTTTGCTAATGTGTGCAGAGGTGCCTTAGAGATGGAGAGGTGGGCAGCTCTGATCTCTGGCTCACAATAAGCGCTTTGTAAACATAAATGCTCCTCCTTTGCCTCCAGTCCCACCGCCATTCCTTCCTATCCGTGTAATGGTTTCCTTACTTGCTCAACTTTGTAGAATTCAAGGTCATTTAAAAAGTAAATTTTCATATTTTCAAGCCATTGGAAACCTACGTTGCTCCAGGGAGTTACCTTACTAGTTGTCCCTGTGGGGGGTGAGGGGGAGGATCCTCATAAGACAACATCATTGGGGATTGGGGCAGGTTCGCCAAACTTTAATCAGGCTCCTAAGCCTTCTCCTAGGCCCACCTGCGTATCTGTGAATATTTTTTTTCTTTAACAACTGGTGGGAAGGAACTTGGTTACACCACCTAGGAAATGCTCAAAGCTCATCTTAGGCAAAGTCAAGATAGAGGACTGTGCCTGGCCAATTTCAGAGTCTGGGGGCTGGTGTGGAGCGGCCAAATATCAGTGTCCTCTAACTTCAGACTTGTCTTTTGCACCATGGTGGACTTGAAACATATTCCTTAAGTGTCCTGTTCTCTGAAAAACAGCCACTAGAGGTCCCTTTTGAGTCTCTCTCTCTCTCTCTCTCTCTCTCTCTCTCTGTCTCTGTCTCTTTCTGTCTCACCCTCCTTCCCTCCCTCCCTCTAGCTGGCACTGCTGCAATCTGAAAAGTTTTGTGAGCAGCTTTGAACCTTCCCAGGCTGGTTGAGGGTTTGAGAGGATGGTGAGGTTAGGGAGCTGGATAGCAGAACAGCAGAGGCTCGCTCACCCCTACCCACATCTTCTTATCTTGAAGCAAAGGAGATTCTGAGATGCACAATTTCTCCATCCAAGTAGATACACATTTAAAATATCAGTAGTATAAGGGCTGTCTAATTTATGTGCCCACCAACAGCATTTGAGAATTAACTGTTGATCTACGTCCTCGTCAACATTGGACCACTGTACATGAGCAATCTTGCAAGATGTTGTAACGCAACAGATTAAAAATACATGTTGAAGCCGAGCTCGGTGGCTCAGCCTGTAATCCCACGCCTTTGGGAGGCTGAGGTGAGTGGATTGCCTGAGCCCACGGGTTCGAGACCCGCCTGGGCAACTTGGTGAGACCTCATCTCTACAATAAATCAAAAAATCAGCTGGGCGTGGTAGCGCATGCCTGTAATTCTGGCTACTCGGAAGGCTGAGGCGGAAGGATCGCCGGAGTCCAGCAGGTCGAGGCTGCGGTGGCTGGGGAGTGGCCACTGCACTCCAGTCTGGGTGACAGAGTGAGACTCCAACTCAAAAAAAAATAAAATAAAATAAAAATACATGTTGAGCGAGTTTTCTTGTTTTTAATTTGCCATGTATATTTTGTCTGTTTATATCCTGTCAATATTCTTTGCCTGGTACGGACATTTTTAAATGACATCTTTTAATCTCCAAAGTCCACCTATACAAAGGAATTAGGGTTTCTAGTTCTATTTCTTGCTGAAATATCCAACCTTGGCCCAGTTCTCATTCTTTTCCAAACAAAATGTGGTTGTGTTCTTGTGAAGACAAGTGTTCATGTGTAGTGTGATTGCTCAATGTTTCCATAGTCTTAGGACTGAGTCTGCAACTATGTTAGTTCTGTCTGCTTTTGAGTAAAACTTCCTGAAAGGGCAAACCTGGCTTGCCTATTTGCTTTGTACAGCAAAATATATACTGCTCAGTAAGTGTTGCAATTGACAAAGATGTGTTTGAGCCTTGACTTCTCTTTCCCAAGGAATAAATCTAAGAGGTGATCCTGGCCACAGCTAACTGTGTAAAACAGGGAATATGGCTAACAGGAAAAATAAGCACTAAAGAACTGCCCTCTGCTGATTAAGGACACTTACTAGCATAACTTCAAATTCATAGTCTGAAACAATTTACACCTTCCACTTAAGGAATTTTAAGTGTCAGCTCTGATTTCAGATATGCTGAGGATTTATTTTTCACTTTTAAAAAAAGTATTGGTTTTAAGATTATCCATAGTTCTTTTCAAAGAAATATGTGATCATTTAAGAAAATCCAGCAAATTCATCCAAAGTATAAAAAAAAAAAAAAAATGATGCATGACCCTACCACTTAGAGATTACCACAAATAACATATTTTATATTTCTTTCTGGTCTATATTTATAAGCATACATATATATTTATATTTTTCCCCCAAAATTAGAATCCTAAGAGTATACATCTTGCTCTTCTGACTTATTATTGGCATTTTCCTGACATTAAACACTCTTCAAAAAACTGATTTTTAATGGCAAATGGCATTCCATTATAAAGATAAAGGCATAATTTATTAACAATGTTCTTTCTGTGTCCAAACAATGTGCTCACCTATTCTCCCTATTGCTTCCTTTTCTTGGGCTCATAGGAGGCTCACATTTCCCAGCCTTCCTTGAGGTTCCCTTGGGGCCATGTGACTGGGTTTCGATCAGTGAAACAGAATGGGTGAGAATGACTGGCCTGAGGCTTAAAAATGACTCAAGCCAAACTCTGTCCCTCACATCTTTTTTCTTTTCTTTTTTTAAAAATTATTTTCTTTTTTATTTTCTTGTGGGGTACAAGTCAGGATTAGTTTATGAAGTTTTGACCTCCAACTGGTCCTCACTTCCCCTGGTTTAGGACCAGGTACCCTTTGTGATGCTACATGTTCCCTCCCTCCCTCCCTTCCCTGGCAGTGTCCATTGACTACCGATCCTTCCCTTGTCCAGACCTCTCTTCCCATGCTGCAGTGACTTTGGAAGTTCTGTGTAGCCTGGTTAGATTACGGAAGCAACCTAGATTCCTGATCACCACTTGGCAGAGGATAGACCATCCAACAGGCATGAGGCTATCACCTGAGTGAGAAACAACCTCTGTGTTGTTACTGCAGTTAGCCTAGTGAGGTCTTAAGTAAACTGACCTAATGGAAGACCTGCAAGTAGTTTCCAATCTTCCATTGTGGTAAGTAAGCAGCAACTTTTCGGTTATTTCCAATTATGTTGCTGTAATAAATTAGAAGGTTTTTTTTCTATTTTAAGCAAGTAGTTACTGTTTTGTTCTTTATATTTTTGTACAGTTTTGTACTTTTCTACAGAAAGCAACTCTCTAAAACAAACAAATGTTAAGAGAGTGTGAGAGAGACAAACAGACTTTGCTGAATGACCCTGAAGTTGTCATCTGGCAACAGGCTGACCCTGGAACAAGGGCTTCCCTTTCCCCATGGGAGGGTCTGTGCCTCCTGTGGGTGACAGGGTCTCTCCTCCAGTTCTATAAATCTAAATTCTTTTTTTTTTTTTTTTTTGAGTGGAGTCTCACTCTGTCACCCAGGCTGGAGTGCAGTGGCACGCTCACGGCCACTGCAGCCTCAACCGGCTGGGCTCAGGTGACCCTTCCACCTCAGCCTTTCAAGTAGCTGGAACTATAGGCATGCGCTACCATGCCTAGCTTATTTTTTTATTTATTGTAGAGATGAGGTCTTGCCAAGTTGCTCAGGTTGGTCTGGAACCCCTGAGCTCAGGCAATCCTCTTGCCTCGGCCTCCTAAAGTGCTGGGATTACAGGCTTGAGCCACCGTGCCTGGCCTTAAATCTAATTTCTAAAACTGGCGCCAGCTGCAAGGAGCTAGCATCTAAACTCAGACTGTTTGGCATCTAAGGTCTGTCTGTTTATCTAACATAAGGCTACCTATTGATAAGCTTGGTCCATACATACAACAATTTAAATCAGTGTCTTTCTCTCTCTCTTAATCATAAAAGTTATTTTATTAATTTTAATTTTAGACTAAGTAATATATAAATAAAAATTCAAAAAATAGAAAAGGGTAGAGTTACAACTTTCCCTTCTATCCCTTAGTCATCCAGGGACTTCTGTAGAGGAAACTCATTGTGTTTTTTTCCTATATCCTTAGGGAGAGGTTTTGTGCTTTTCTACCCTCTTTTTATTTCAAAGATTATAGTATACTTTATGAACTGCCAAACTCTTATCCATTGCCTATGACATTTAGTGCAAAATCATCATATGACATTCAACAGCTTTTATTTTATCTGACTCCAAACCTTCTTTATGAAGAATGTTTTACTTCCTTTCACAATGCATTTCTCCTTCCATTCAGTTGACCTGAGAACTCCTTCTCCAATAAACTATTTTCTTTTGTTCAGATCTTTCTTCCAACCTTACTGTCAGTCAACTATCTCTGGGTCTTCTTTGGCTCCAGTATCTAATTCAACTTCTCCCTCTCTTTAACTGGGAAGTGCTGCCCTCATTCAGGCTCTGACAAGATTAGACTGTAGATAATGAACCTCTCCCTTTCTCCAGTTTCCCAGTAGCTCAGAAACTCACTCAGAACTTAATCATAGTACTTTGCATGGAGATATTATTGCAGAGCTAGATAGTATTGATGAAAGAGTTGGTAAAAGGATGCCTTTACCAACAAAGTATTCTAACAAATAAGATTGCTGGTGCCAAGAGAAAAAAAATCAGCACTCCTTGTCAGAAGAGGATCTTCTTTTGAACTCCTTGCTGAGTTCATATAATTCTGTAGCCATCTCTGTTATCTCTCCTAGGTGCTTACTTTTTTCTTTCTTATAATTCTTAATCCCATCCCCTACAGTCAAAAGTCATCACTCCTATTTTTAGATCTTTAAGAAATCTCTATACTGTTTTCCATTGAGGTTGTACTAATTTACACTCCCATCAACAGTGTATAAGCATTCTCTTCTCACCGCATTCGTGCCAACATCTATTATTTTTTGACTTTAGTAATGGCCATTCTGATTGGGGTAAGATGGCAACCCATTGTGGTTTTAATTTGCATTAGTGATGATTAGTGATGTTGAGCATTTTTTCCATGTTTGTTGACCATTTGTATATCTTCTTTTGAGAGATGGCTGTTTATGTCATTTGCCCACTTTTGATTCAGCAATCCCACTACTTGGTCTCTACCCAAAGGAAAAAAGGTCATTATACAAAGAAGACACCTGCACTCGTATGTTTTTTGCAGCACAATTCACAACAGCAAAGATGTGAAATCAAACTAAGTCTCCATCAATTAATCGGTCATAAAAGAAAATGTGGTGTGTACACACACACACACAGGAATACTATTCAGCCATTAAAAAAGGAATGAAATAAGGTCTTTTTCAGCAACTTAGATGGAACTGGAGGTCATTATTCTAAGTTAAGTAACATAAGTATAAAATACTAAATACCACATGTTCTCACTCATAAATGGGAGATAAGATATGAGTCAGCAAAGGCATATAGAATGACATGATGGACATTGAAAATTCAGAAGGTGAGGGTGGGCAATATTTGAGGGATGAAAAAATTGCCTATGGGGTACATTGTGCTCTAATAAGGATGACAGGGATACCTAAAGCCCAGACTTCTTCAACCACTATACATTCCTCTATGTAACAAAAACCACTTATACCCTTAAAACTATTGAAATTAAAATAAAATAAAATGATCATTCCTCTGAATTCCTAAAAATCTATTGCCTGTGCTTCTCACTTGGTGCTTATCATATATGGCATTTGTTGTCACAGTCTATAATTGGATAGCAAACTCCTTGAGGAACAGGTATCATGACACAAGTTGTGGTCTAAATTACCCAAAAAACCTAGCACAATTCTTGTATATAAATGTTTCATAAATATTTATTAACTATAGCATTCAAACTAAAAAAAATGAGATTCCTTCTCTAGTAGGGCATTCTTTGATTTCTAAGATTATTGTATTTAAGAAGAAAAAATACCCATGGTAAAAGCCAATCTGCACAGATAGGTCTCAAATGAAAATTAAAAGCTTCTTTCACCCCTCACCCTCCATCCTTAGGATAACCCCAGTTATCGATTTCTTGTAATCCTATCAAGAACATTCTTATGCATATATCCCATAAATGTTAAGAAGTTAAATAGATGAAATGAATATACTGTACACATATTACTGACTTTTCTTTTTTCACTAAGTTGCATACCTT
The DNA here is from genome assembly GCF_000164805.1 of Carlito syrichta. Taxonomy (NCBI): domain Eukaryota; kingdom Metazoa; phylum Chordata; class Mammalia; order Primates; family Tarsiidae; genus Carlito; species Carlito syrichta. The sequence continues at coordinate 97,594 of NW_007253089.1, forward strand.
GGACATATTCCATAGCAACACTTATGTATAATCCTTTTGAAAGGATGAAACATAGTTTTTAGTTTTCTATCAGTAGCTCTTTAGGTTGTTACAAGATTTTTTTTGCTATTACAAACAATGCTTTTTTTTAAAATGAGCATTCATGTGTGGGTATGTATGTGTCTGGGTGTATTATAATTTGCAATTATGAATATCTGTAAGCCTTAATTTCTTCTCGAATATAATATGGTTTATTTTTTCTTTTAAAAAACAAAAGAAATTTCCTATTGCCTTCTTTTCCAAAACATTTATACACTCGTCTTTAGGCATCATGTTCTTATAATTATTTTTGGCTCAAGAGCTAAGAAAATTGATTTAATAACATTTTTCTCTTTCTTGGATGTGCCATCTTATTCTCTCTTAGCTTGGTTGTTTCATATTTAATTGGAATAAGCATTTTTCCCAAGCCCATTTGCCACATACTTCCCTTGGGAGTATGGAAATTACCTGAGTATTGTTCCAAAATGACTAAGTATCATATGATAATATTTTATAATGAATGAAATAACTGTTATGATGTTAGAATGGATAACAGATGCTACATTTAAGAAGCTGATAAGATTTGACTATAAAGGTGTCTGAAGTGCTCATTTCAATCTAGATGGAATTAATCTAAGCACAAATGGAATCACAGAGAAAAAGTTATAGCTTACTGTAACTTCTTCAAATAAATTTCGTGTTTAGCATTTGAACAAAGTTCAGAGAAAATCCAAGAATAAGTTTAACCACTCCCCTTTTTTTGTTTAAAACTCCTTTGTATTACAGTGTTACTAACAAGTGTAAGTCTTTATTCTAAAGTGATGTTTAGCTATAATAGATCAACCCAACCTTACATGATTTCAGCAGAATTTCATAAATTTCCAGATTTAGGTATAAAGCAAATATATCCCAATCTTTTGAAAAACTGGGTTGTATTCAAAAAAATATTTTACTGAAGAGAAATCTAACCTAGTAGAGGAAAGAGTTCATACTAGTACCCCCAATAACTTAGTCATTTAGCAGATCTAATTATAGCTGTAGGGTGTGTTACTTTATCATAGCTGTGTATCTCCCTTAAACTGATCCCCCCCCCATACAGCCATACAAAGCACTAGAAAAAATATTTTAATAAAAAATAATTGAAGACAATGGAGAGTAACCAACAGCAGGAAGATCATGGAGAAGAGTCAACACCTGACAGAAGGAAAGGCATGGAGCTTTTCACATTTTAAGTCCCTTAACCCAAGACTAGGCCAAGTATGCACAATGTCTTCTGTTAGAAAACATGCAATATTTTGGTTTGAAGAACCTGACATCAGCATTCAGGGCAACCATACCTTTTGGGAAGTGAGGTGGGAAGTCATAGAAAGGAGGGAGTTAGAAAGAAAGAAGTCCAAATTCTGTGCTTAAATGCTATACCAATTACTCAGTAATCTCTGAACCATGTTTATGCAAGGCAAACTGAAAGCAGCCCAGCAAAGAACTGAACTCATATTTGTGCTGCTACTTACTGTAAACAATTTTTGATAGTTTGAGTTAAACCACACTAATTGTCATTTAAAAAATCAATGTCATTTCAGGAATATAACAGAATCCACAGTTTTCATAACATAATATTTTCAATGTTCAGTTTGTACTCCAAAATTACATGACAATCAAAAATATATTTAAATAAATAAATAAGAAAATTGTGATCTACTCTCAAAAGAGAAACAATAGAGACTGACACCAAGATGATCTAAATGTTGGAATAAAGAAGTGATGCCTTGAAAGTAGGAAATTACAATAACTATGCTCAATGAAGCAAAGAAAAATGTGCCATAATGATAGAAAGAATATGGAGTATCAGTAGAGAAATAGAAAAGAACAGACTAAATATTTTAAAAGAACAGACTGAAATTCTAGAACTGAAATATGCAATACAAATATACAATACAAAATGTCCTAGATATATTTAACAGCTGAATGAAGATGACAGCTGGAAGAATTAGTAAACTTAAAGACAGTTCAATAGAAATTATCCAATCTGAAAAGCACAGAGAAAAGGATGGAAAAATAACATAGCCTCATGGCATTGTGACAGTATCAAGGGATCTGACAAGCTCCTAATTGGAGCTTCTGAAAAAAAATGAGAAAAATAGCAAAGCAGAAAAGACATTTAAAGATATACGTTGCTGAAAATTATTTCAAATTTGGTAAAATAAATGTATTAATTCAATAAGCTCAGTAAGTGCCAGGCAGGGTTAATAATAATAACTAAAAATTTTCTAAGCACATCATTGACAAATTACTGGTAACCAAAGACCAAAACAAAATATTGAAAGCAACCAGGAAAAAAATGACACATTATATTATATATATAAAACATATAATGACATATTATATATGGCACTATATATCTATAATATTCTTTCACATGTATGTTCTTTCATGTGTGTGTGTGTGTGTGTGTGTGTGTGTGTGTATGAAAGAAGATTCAAATAATAGCTGACTTCCCATCAGAAGCAATGGAGGCCAGAAAACTGTGGAACACCATCTTTAAGGTGAAAAGAAACAAAGCTGTCAACTCATAATTCTATATCCAGTAAAAATATCTCTGAAAGATGAAGTGAAATAAAGATATTTTCAGATAAAAGAAAAGTAAGAGTATGTATATCTCCAAAAGACCTGCACTAAAAAACTGATAAAGTAAGTTTTTAGGCTGAGGGAAATGGTATCAGATAGAAACTTAGACCTTTTGGTAAGTATTTAAGAACAATGAGAAAAGGAAATATGTGGGTAAACACAAAAGATTAGATTTCCTGTTAATTCCTTTAAAATACATATCACATCTTGGGTTTTGTCTTGTCTACAGATATGTAATGTACTTGTAGTACACATTACATACATAAAGAATGAAGTGTGTGGTTAAATGGACCTATTATGTAAAATGCCACAATATTATCTCAAATGAAAATTAAGTGTGTATATTGAAATCCATAGAGAAAACACTAAAACATCATGCAAAGAGGAAAGATTTAAAAAAAAACAAAAGGCAAATGAAAAGGCATTACAAAAACTAGTCATATAATTCAAAATAAGGAAGAAGGAAGACTAGAAGAACAAAACCAAAGCGAACACAATAAAAAACATACAGTAAAATGATAGGCTAAACACAAACATGTCAATAATTACCTTAAATGTTAGTGTATTAAACATTCCCTATCAAATTATCATGCAGAGATTATCAGATCAATTTTTTAAAAAATCCCAGCTATATGCTACTAATATCTGTAGAAGATGCAGTTTAAATATAAATACAACTATAGACTTATTTTGGATAAACCTTAAGCAAATAGTTTTTAGAAGTCCCAAAAGTTCCCAACTAATTATCCCCAAAGTACTCCCCCCTTGCTGTATTAATGTTCTATTCTTTGGCATGAACTACTGCATTAATTTGTTAAGTCTCATAACCACAGGCCAAGAGAATAAAAATCAGTTATCTAAACAAACATATATTGAACATTTTTCTTAAAGTCCATGGGGGAAAAAGTAAAAGATCCAAAAAAATTTTCCCTATTGTCTTTTTTTTTTTTTTGATGATTTCTGTGAACACATCCAGGGGTGGGTAAAACATATAAAAGAAATCAATCAGCCAATTTTCTAATAAAATCTAGTTCAAACAAGACATTCCTTTATAATTATTAAGGATGATATTATTCCTCACTTAAAGTGACTTACCATATTTTGAAAGAAAAATACTAAACATTAATCTATGGGCATACCCCAAAATTATGGCATAAAAAAAGTTCCTGGCTGACCACATGCAGAAGATTAAAACAAGATCCTTACCTATCACCATACATAAAAATCAACTCTAAATGGATCAAAGACCTAAACATAAAATCTCAAACTATAAGAGCATTAAAAAATGCAGGGGACACCCTTATGGAAATTGGAACTGGCAACCAATTCTTGTTCAAAACCCCAAGTGTCCATGCCATAAAAGATAAGATAGACAAGTGGGACCTCATCAAATTGACAAGCTTCTGCAAAGTCAAAGAAACCATCAAGAGAACAAGGAGATAGCCCAAAGACTGGGAAAAAATATCTGCCAACTGTATGTCTGACAAAGGCTGAACATCTAGGATCTACAAGGAACTTAAATGTGCCAAAAAGAAAAAAAAAGCCCCATTACAAAGTGGGCAAAAGATATGAATAGACAGTTCTTAAAAGAAGACATACAAGCAGCCAACAGATACATGAAAAAATGCTCAGCTTCACTAGTCATCAAAGAAATGCATATTAAAACTACACTGAGATATCACCTAACTCTAATCAGGATGGCCATCACCAATAACTCAAAAACCCAGATGCTGGAGAAGACGCAGCAAAAAGGGAACACTTCTACACTGTTGGTGGGAGTACAGCCTTGTGGCTAAAAATCAACCTTCCATACGACCCTGGAATCTCCCTACTGGGAATATACCCAGAAGAACTCAAATCACTCTATAAAAAAGATACCTGCACATGTATATTTATTGCAGCATTGTCCACAGTAGCAAGAACATGAATCCAACTGTGCTGCCCATCAAAAGAGAACCAGATTTTTAAAATGTGGTACATATACATGATGGAATATTACGCAGCCATAAAGAAGAACAAAATCATGAACTTCACAGCAACTTGGATGGACTTAGAGTCTATAATACTGAGTGATCTTTCACAGAAACAAAGACCTGAGTATCATATATTCTCACTCATAAGCAGACCTTGAACAATTATCATAGTACTTTAAGAAAAGGATTGACAGTAGCGGGAAACTGCCGGGAGTGGGGCAGGGAAGCGGAATTGGCAGTAGTGGGAGTCTGCCTGGGGAAGAAGGGACACACCTCATCAATAAGGGTAATGGCATAATGAACATTTGTATACCTAACCCTGAATTGTACCCCAAATCTTTAAAATAAAAAAATTAAAAGTTTGAAAAAAATTTCCACGTGGTATTCTTATGTTAATATTTTGCTTTGTCACTACTGAGTATTTTTGGATATTTAGAAGTGATAGATGTCTCTTAACTAATCAAGCTTTATGACAAATTTCAGGTTAAAAACTTTTGGAGCCAGGTTCGGTGGCTCAGCCTGTAATCCTGCGCCTATGGGAGGCTGAGGTGAGTGGATTGTCTGATCCTGCGGGTTCGAGACCCGCCTGGGCAGCGAGACCTCATCTCTACAATAAATCAAAAAATCAGCCAGGCGTGGTAGTGCATGCCTGTAATTCCGGCTACTCCAAAGGCTGAGGTGGAAGGATCGCCGGAGCCCAGCAGGTCAAGGCTGCAGTGGCCGGGAGCGGCCACTGCATTCCAGTCTGGGCGACAGAGTGAGACTCCAACTCAAAAAAAAAAAAAAAAAATTTTTTTGGAAGACCAACTTAGTTTTCCATAATCCAAGGACACATTTACAAAATAATTTTAATTGCTATTAAAATTCCTTAGAAATAAGGCCAATATCAACTAATCATAATCACAAAAGCATGCTTTACAGCCTAACGTGAATCTTTAAGATGGCAAAAGTGATAATATGCTGACAAAGTACAGAATTCTTATAGAAGAGAGTAATTGTAAACCATCATCCACTGTTTAGATGATGAAGCCACTTTCTTCACAGAACTCCCATTTCTTTCAAGTTCCATCAGTTGTTAACTAAATACTGCCCAACATGTAATTATAGATATTTACAACAGATGAACAAATTAATCATGCTATATTTCACAATGTCATAGATGATTACATATATAAGTATATATAATTCTCTCTTTATACATATATAGCTGTCATAATTGATTTTATATATAGAATTCGAGAGAGAGAGAGAGAGAGAGAGAGGAGGAGAGAAAAGGAGAGGAGAGGAGAGAGAGGAAGAAATGCAATGCTCCTGATAGCTGTAGAACTATTTTTCCTCTGAAAAATTGGATAGAGTAAGGATGCAGTCCACTCAGGCCTCCTTTACAATAGTTACAGATGAGACTTTCTGATGGCAGATGGAAGATAAAAAGAGGATAGATCAAGGATAACTCCCAAGTTTTTGACTTTGATGTCTAGCCATGAACTTAGTAAAGGTTAAAGTCTGGACCATTCTCTTAATATAAGAGAATCAAGTGAGCAAAAGGGAACAATTTTAACTTGGGCATATTGATTCAGAAGTACAAATAAATGGGTCTGGAACACAGATGAAATCAGCACAATGGAAAGGAAGAGTCGACGGACATCAGGGAACAAGTGATCATTGAAATCACGATGTGCCTGTTCAGAAGTCTTTGCGGATTAAGAGGAGAATGTCAAGGCTGGAGCACTGGACTTACCAACATGTAAGAGACAAGTTAGAAAGTCAGGGGAGTGTGGGGAGAGTTTTGCCACTGAATTCAAAAGGAATAAAGAACACATATCAAGGAGGAGTATTAAATAAAGCAGAATAATATGTGCTTTTGCAACACAATCTTACAATGCTAAGCAAGGGTAGATATTGCAGGTCTTAGCTTAATAAGCCATTGGTGTTTTTCCTATTTTTCATCTCAGCCATTCTCAGGCTGATTTGTAAAAACTAACTTTTGGAACATAACCTATGTATCAGTTTCCTAGAGTGCCATAACAAATTACCACAAACTCCAAGGCTTAAAACAACAGAAATTTATGTTCCCATAGTCCCAGAAGCCAGAAGTTTGAAATTAAGGTATTGGCAGGGTTGGTTCCTTCTTAGGGGCTCAGAAAAAGACTGTTCTATGCCTTTCTCCTAGCTTCTAGTGGTTGCGGGAAAACACTGGCATTTCTTGGCCTGAGACAGAATAACTACAATCTCTGCCTCAGTAGTCACATGGTGTTCTTCCTGGATGTCTGTGTCCACATTTTCCTCTTTGTATAAGCACAACAGTCACTGGATTACTCCAGCGTAAATTCATCTTCATTTGGTTAAATCTGCAAAAACATTAGTTCCCAATAAGGTGACATTCTGAGGTTTTGGATACATGGGAATTTTTGGACCCAGCACACCCATAAGTGTATGATCACAAATTTATAGGTGCTACAATAGCTAGACTCTAGAATAAAGAGATACATTTTTAGAAATTAGAATGGTAAGCCGGGCTTGTTGGCTCAGCCTGTAATCCTGCGCCTTTGGGAGGCTGAGGTGAGTGGATTGAATGAGCCCACCGGTTCAAGACTCGCCTGGGCAGCGAGACCTCATCTCTAAAATAAATCAAAAAATCAGCCAGGCGTGGTAGCGCATGCCTGTAATTCCAGCTACTCAGAAGGCTGAGGTGGAAGGATCACCGGAGCCCAGCAGGCCAGGCCGCGGTGGTCGGGAGCGGCCACTGCACTTGAGTCTGGGCGACAGAGTGAGACTCCAACTCAAAAAAAATAAAATAAAATAAAAAATAAAAGAAATTAGAATGGTACAAAAATAGATGAACTTTATGTGGGCACAAGTTGTTATACCTCAGTCTTTTTCAATTGTATAGGAATAAGCTATTTATTTATTTTTGAGTTGGAGTTCACTCTGTCGCCCAGACTGGAGCGTAGTGGCCGCTCCCGGCCACCGCAGCCTCAACCTGCTGGGCTCCGGCGATCCTTCCGCCTCAGCCTTCCGAGGAGCCGGAATTACAGGCACGTGCTACCACACCCGGCTGATTTTTTGATTTATTGTAGAGATGAGGTCTCGCCTGCCCAGGCGGGTCTCGAACCCGCGGGCTCAGGCAATCCACTCACCTCAGCCTCCCAAAGGCACGGGATTACAGGCTGAGCCACCGAGCCTGGCTTGCATAGGAATAAGTTAGACTCACTTTGTAGAAAGTCTTCATACTGAATATTTTTATTTGGCATCTCATCTGCTATAAGAGAGACCCATCTCAACAGTTTCTATTTTAAAAAATGTGTGTGTGTGTGTGTGTGTGTGTGTGTGTGTGCGCGCGTGTGTGTGTGCAGTGAAACATAGAATCCAAAAGCCTTTCTGACCCTTGGGGAACCTGGCTTTAACAGAGTTTTCATAGCCATGCAGATGTCTCAACTAATGGACTCTAAAATTCTTTAAGTAACGAGAGGTGTGGCAAAGGGCTGTATTTAGACAAAAAGTACCTTTTCTTCATTATCATCAAATATTTACTGCGCTCCATGGTCTCCGTGGCACCATTAGGTATTAAGTGTGTATTAGGGCCTTAAAAACAAAGAAACAAAAAGTCTTTTCCTGGGATGACATTGGGGAGGAGTAAGAAATGTGGACAATCATAAAAGGAACATTTAAAAATAATTCTGACATTGTTTTGAGCCATCCAGTCCATTCAATAAGTGATTCTAAGATATGATTTATGGCCGACAAATTGTTCACTCTTGGTTCCTCCCCTACTCCTTTCCATTTTTTGACACTTTCGACGGACCCCGAACCCCAAACTAACCAGGCTTAGCTGACCAAGAGCAAGTTCCCATGAACAAGCCATGCTGAGTTGTGGGGCATCCAGAATGGTGAGTCCTTCCGCCATGGAGCCCTGCCACTCTCCTCCTCTCTGGGTCCCCAGGCCGCAACCGAACGGACAGTTTTAGGATGCTCTCCAAAACGCCTCCGAAAGTCGACTTGGCTTCCCACACCCTGTCAAATAAAGGATGGTCAAATATGTCTCTCAAAGGTCCCGACGCAGGAAACATAGGGTTTTTAAGAGGAAAAAGGCCATATTGTGCACAGGGCAGTTTGTGAATTAAAGGCTTCGAGACCGTAGCAGAGATGAAACTTTTTCGGACAAGGCGGCTCCAGATCGGATGCGAGGGCGTGTGCGTGTGCGTGTGCGTGTGTGTGTGTGTGTGTGTGTGTGTGTGTGTAGGAGGGGGGAGGAAGGGGGGAAGGAGGGACCCTAGAATTCTGTTCAAACAGGTTTCTACTGCTTCGAACGCCCAACGGAAACACGGCCAGAAGCTTGGCAAAGGACTTCTATTTTGCCCGAAGATTTTCTGCGGGCGAGCCCAGGATGCGGCCCCTGGCGTGGGATAACGAGTGGCGGAGGGGGATGACACGGCTCCAGGTCTCTTCGGTCGCTCGGCTCCCCCCGATCCCCGGTGCGCCCGGGTGGCGCTGGCGCGCGCGGGGCCGGCGGAGTTTTCGGTTTCCACTTTTCCTCTCCAGGCCTCTCCCACTTCCTTCTCCCACCGGCTCCCTCCCGCCCGCCAAGTTCGGGGCGCCTCCCGCAGGGTCCCGGCCGCCTCCTCCCGGGACCACAAGAAAAAAAAAAGGGGGGGGGGGAGGCGAATTCCTGTGGTCCCAGGAGTGCCAAGAGTGCGCAGCAAGACGGGAAATTGCAAAAGTCCTCACCCCTCCGCCCGCCCCCGCGGTTTTCCCGTAACTCCCGCCCCCGGGCGCTCGCCCCGCAGCTGATTCATAGCCCCGGCCGGCCCGGGCCGTCTCTGCACGTCCGCCCCGGCGTCCACACCGGCGTCCGCACCGGCGCCCCCCGCGCCGCGGAGGACTCGGCCCGGCTCGCGGAGCCCGTCGCCGGCCGCGTGAGTACCCTCGGCCGGCCGGCCGCCCGCCCGCCCGGCCGGCCCGCGCTG
>NW_007253089.1:107482-108021 GCF_000164805.1 Carlito syrichta
GCGCAGCAGCCGGCCTCCCTCCTCGGTGCCGCCTCCGCCCGCGTCTGCTTGGCTGCCCCCACCCGCGCAGGGACGGGGCTCCGGGGGCGAGGGGTGGGGTCCTCGCCCACCTGGCGGCTGACACCTAAAGACTAATTCCTCGCAGAGCGCACGCTGCCGGGCCGCCACGTTTTCCCGCCGGCTTTTGAGCTCGCGGTCGCCTCGCCTCTTTCTCAGGTGGTCGGACAAGGTTTTGAGTGACGCTCCCGCCTCTGTTCCCCTTTTGCCTCTCTCCCAGCACCGCGTGCGGGAGTTTATCGCCGTCCTCAACCTCTCCTCGTCCCAACCTGTAACTCCCACGGCACAGAGTCGTGTCTCTGGGAATCTGTGTATGGGTCTCCACCAGGTCCCTGTTGAGATGCCGAAGTGGGAGGAGCTCGTGCACAGGTGGAGGGGGGAACTCCCCGCGACTCCGCCGTGGTGTCTGGGCACTGGCTTTCTTCTCCAGCCACGGGAATGGAAGTGGCATCTTTCTTTCTCCACCTCCCCCCCCCACCCCG
>NW_007253089.1:108041-190578 GCF_000164805.1 Carlito syrichta
AAATTGTCTAGACTCTCTGCGATGTCAGAGGAGGATAGAGAGTTACAGTAAGAAGACACAACCTCATGGATTTTTAAATTCAGCATTTGCTATTTTAAAAGGAATTAAGTTCTATTCTAGACAAGTTAAATATAGTTATATCCCTTCCCTGTCCTAATGATATATGAGCTATGCCATCCAGCAGAGTATTTCCTCCTAAATCCTATAAATCCTGTAAATGTTTACCTGGGATTATCTGAGAGTCGAAGGTAACACCTCACTACATGCTTCAGCAGACGGGCGGAAGGCTCTTTGGATAGCTGCAGGACCATCTTACCCTGTTTTCCCCCCCCCCCCCACTCCCCGTACACCACGATTCCTTCCCCTCACCGGTGCGTGCATGCATGGGAGGGGGCACCGGTGCGGGTGAGGGAGGGACTTGGTAACAGATTAGCCTCGGAAACACTTTATGCACAAAGCTGTTCTCCAACTCAAGAGAAATAAATGTGGGGGTCTATGTAGGCGGAGCGGATATAATTGAGTGCGGGATGTTAAATCTGTTCTAGAAGGAATTCTGGTGGGGGAAAAAGAAATCGGGGGTCTTAGTCCCGAGTCTGAAACTGACTTTGCAACTGGGGTCAAATTGTGTATGGCCTCCCAGTCTGTTTCCTTATCTGCAAAGGATATCCTCATCCTTACGCAGGATGAGGCACTGTGCTAACTACGTTGTATATGTTAGCTCACGTGAGCTTCACCAGTGAGTCAGGTACTCTTTTTGCATTCTTATTTTATCAATGAGGAAACGGAGGCCCAGAGAGGTTTAGTAACTTGTCTGTGGTCACACAGGTATCAGATGGCAGTGTCAGGATTTGGCTTTGGAGTGCTAAACTTCAGGGAGTGCTCAGTCCGGCATCCCCTGGTAGCATTTGGTACTATTAGAATGCCTCTAGTGGCAGGAAGCTCACCATCTAACATTTTATTGCTGGACAGAGCTAATTTGCAACTGCATCTCACCTCCTTGTGACTTACATCATGGCCTCAGTTCTGCCTTCTGTGGTCCCAGTAAATATGTCTAAGCCTTTTGTATCAAAGGCAGCTTTGAGGGAAAGGTGTGCTAGTTTTGGGTATTCATCAGGGACACATTGTGGAGAGTGCTTAAACACTGGGTGTTTTTCTCTTAACCTGAACAGACCAGAAATATGTATGAGGTGTATACAGGTGTTCCCAGATGGTGAATGTTGTTATTACATAATCCCTTTGCCGTGAGAAAGGAACCAAGTCAGGGAAATTACTATGGTTTTGGAAAAGGAATCAGAGGTACTGTATTTGACAAGAGGAAGGGGTGTGTTTCCCTTGTGGGAACTAAGCTGGGGCATTTCTTGGCTGCAGTAGAAAGAAGTGGTATCAGCTCACTCACTTACAGGAACAGTTAGCCTCGACCCTCCTTTCCCTGGGGAAGGAAATCCTTGATTTTTAAAAAATGTCTGGCCGGACTTGGTGGCTCAGCCTGTAATGCCAGCACTTTGGGAGACCGAGGCAAGTGGATTGTCTGAGCCCACAGGTTCGCGACCAGCCTGGGCAACTTGGCTAGACTTCGTCTCTATAATAAAATAAAAAATAGCCAGGCGTGGTAGCACCCGCCTGTAGTTCTGGCTACTTGAAAGGCTAAGGGGGATGGATCGCCAGAACCCAGCGGGTCGATGCTGGGGTGACCGTGAGTGTGCATGCCACTGCACTCCAGCCTGGGCGAAGGAGTGAGACTCCAACTTTAAAAAAAAAAAAAAAAGTGTCTGAATGGAAAACAAAACAGATAAAATGTCACAGTCTTGCTGGAGAAACCCCCTCCTCCAAGCAGGCTTCCTTGTGGCTACACGAAGAGAGTTTCTTTTCCAATAGCTGGGTCCTTGGCTTCACAGCTTCCTTCCCTCCTCATTTTAGTTCTCCTGGCTCTTCTGCAGTTATTTACTTCAGGTTGTGTTTTATTTTAATAACACACACCCAGGTTGGAGTGTACAGGCACAATAGTAGCTCACGGCACCCTTGAACTCCTGGACTCCAGTGATCCTCCCACCTCAGTCTCCTGAGGTAGATGGAACTACAGGCACATGCCACCATGCTCGGTTGATTTTTTATTTTTATTTTTTTGTAGAGGTGGGAGACTCACTATATGGCTCAGGCTGGTCTCTAGCTCCTGGACTCAAGCAATCCTCCTGCCTCAGCCTCCGGAGTAGCTGGAGCTACAGAAACTTGCCACCATGCTTGGCTAATTTTAAAACATTTTTTTAAGAGACAAGGTCTTGCTGTGTTGCCCAGCTGGTCTTGAACTCCTGGCCTCAAGTGATCCTCCTGCCTCAGCCTCCTGAGTAGCTGGGACTACAGGCATGTGCCACTGTGCCTGACCTAAGTGTGTCTAGTTTTTATGTCTTAAAAATACTACAAGTAATAGCTAAATACAATCTCATTCAAACAATATAGAAGAGTATGAAATGAAAGGGAGAAGTATCATCCTACTCCCACTAAGAGGGAAGGTTAAGCTTGGTAAATACCATTCTAATATTTTTCTTTCTTTCTATACATTTGCACAATAGGTATATATACATATGTTTTAAATATGTAAATAAGGTCTTACTATACTTACTATTGTGCAGCTTGCTTTTTCACCTCTAAGTCTTAAAGATCTTTCCATGTCTGCACATACCTCTTTTGTTAATGGCTACATGTTATTCTAAAGTTGAAATATAATATCATTTATCCATCCTTTCCCTTATTGATGGACATTTCAGTTGTTTAAAATTATTCAGCATTAGCAACGTTGCTTGGGGAAAAGTTTGCACATTCATCATTGTCCTCTAGTGTAAGTATTTCTGTGGAATAGTATTCCGGGAGAAGTATACTTGAGTCAAAGGGTGTGCCCATTTTTTCACTTGACAGATACAAGGTGAAAGGTAAGGTTGTAACTTAATTTTTTTCCTAAAGTTTTAGATTGTTAATGCAACACCGCTTATTTAATAGTCCATTTCTTTCTCACTCATTTGAAATTGTTCTTATCATAAAATAAATTCCAATTTATATAAGGATCTGATTCAAAATTCTGTTCTGTTTCATTTATCTTTTTTGTCTTTTCTTATTCCAGGATCCCCTTGAGTTAAATACTACAGGTTGATAGCGCTTTTTGATCTAGTAGTATATTGTTGTACTTTTTCCCCCAGAAACTTAAAAAGAAATAATTCTTGTACCTTTTCTCTTTATACATGGCATGTCAAGTTTAATAAAATCTTCAATTTTTCCCCAAATTTTTATTGAATTTATAATTGTTAACAAATTTTTTTGTGCCTTAATGTCCATCATAGCATGAGCTCCAAGCTTTGAGAAAGCTATCATGTGAACTTCCATGAGTGACTTACCTGATTCCAAGTACTAGCTTCACGTCAGGTTAACTGTGTCAAAGAGGACAAATTACTTTTAACCTTTCTTCTTCTTTTTTTTTTTTTAAGGCAGGATTTATTAAGAGGACAGAAAAGCTCCCACAACCCCAGGGGGTTGCCCAACCTTGCCCAACCTTTCTTATTCTTAACTTCCTCTTCTGTGTATGGGAATAATATAATCCTTCATTGGGCTGTTGAGAGCACTCAATTCATGTATGAAAGTCACTTAGTAAAGCTCCTTGTTAGAGAGTTAGTATCCAATACATGCTAGCTGGAATCATTTTCTTATCTATCTTTACCTCCTACTCTGCTTTGCAGAGTGCCTTACAGGTAGGTGGAGCCAGTAGATGTTTTTCTTTACTAATTGATAGTATCCTAGGAAATAAAAATATGTAATAAATGTTAAATATAGTGGTGTTTCTCAATGTGCATAGGAATCACTGGGCATCTTGCTAAAATGCAGGTTTGTGTTCATTGGGCCTGAGGGGCAGCCTAAGATTTTGCATTTCTTTTTTGAAGTTAATACAGTTTTTTAATTTTAATTTTTATTTTAGAGTTGTCAGGTACAAGTGAGGGTTTGTAACATAAGTAGGCTGCATGCAGGTGAAATGTGGCTTTTAGCTAGCCCTTTCTCTTCCTGGTAGTAGACCAGATGCCCATTTTGTTGCCACATGCCCCCTCCTTCCTCCCTTTCTCCCTCCCCTGGCCATGCCCTGCTACCGCTGATCCCACCCTTGTGCTGATGTGACTAGTGTTCAGGGCCCAATTATGTGTGAGAACATGCAGTAGTCAGTTCTTTGTTTCTGTTGTAGTTCACTTAGTATAAGGGTCTCTAACTGCATTCAAGTTGCTGCGAAGGCTGTGATTTTGTTGTTCTTTTTAGCTGTATAATATTCCATCATGTATATGTACCACATTTTCTTTATCCAGTCCACTTTTGATGGGCATCTGTGTTGGTTCCATGTTTTTGCTATCGTGAATAGTGCGGCAATAAGCATCCATGTGCAGGTGACTTTTTTGTAGAGCAATTTATGTTCCTCTGGGTATATTCCCAGGAGAAGGATTACTGGATCATAATGAAGTTCAATTTCTAGTTCTTTGAGAAATCGCCACACTGTTTTCGGTGGAGGTAGAACTAGCTTACATTCCCACCAACAGTGTAGCAGCATCCCCCTTTTCACCACAGCCACACCAGCATCTGTTGTTTTTTGACTTGTTGATGATAGCCAACCTTACTGGAATTAAGTGGTATCTCACTGTAGTTTTGATTTGCATTTCTCTGATGATTAGTGAGGCTGAGCATTTTTTCAAGTGTCTGCTGGCTGCTTGTATGTCATCCCTTGAGAAGTGTCCATTCATGTCCTTTGCCCACTTTTTTTTTTCAGTTCTTTTGAGTTCCTTGTAGATCCTGGATGTTATGTCTTTGTCAGATGCATAATTTGCAAGTGTTTTTTTTCCATTCCGTGCATTTTCTCTCTTGATGGTTTCTTTTGCTGTCCAAAAGCTTTCAGTTTGGTAAGATCCCACCTATCTTAGCTTTTGCTTGCTTTTGGGTACTTGATCATGAAGCCATTGCCTACTCTGATGTCCAAAAGGGTGTTTCCTACATTTTCTTCTAGGATTCTTATAGACTAAGGTTTTGCATGTAAATCCATGATCCATTTTGAGTTGATTTTTGTATATGGTGACAGGTAGGGGTTCAGTTTCATTCTTCTACCTGTGGCTAGCCAGTTTTTCCAGCAGTATTTGCTAAACATGGTTTCCTTTTCCCGGTGTTTCTTATTGATGGCTTTGTGGAAGACGGTTTGGTTGTGGGACTGTGTTTTTATTTCTGAAATCTCTGTCCTATTTTATTGGTCTGTGTATTTATTCCTGTACCAATACCATGCCATCTTGATTACTGTAGCCTTGTAATATAGTTTAAAGTCTGGAAGTATGATACCCTAGCTTTGTTCCTTTTGCTGAGGATCACTTTGGCTATTTGTGCTCTTTTTTTGCTTCCATACAAATTTCTGTATTGTCATTTCTAGGTCTGTGGAGAATGATGTTGGCAATTTGATGGGTATTACATTGAACTTGTAGATTGCCTTGGGTAGGGTAGACATCTTAACAATATTGATTCTTCCAATCCAGGAGCATGGGATGTTTTTCCATTTGTTTGTATCATCCTTGATTTGTCTGAGCAGCATTTTGTAGTTCTCAGTGTAAAGTTCTTTCACTTCTCTGATTAGGTGGATGCCAAGGTATTTCTTTTGTGTGTGTGTGACTATTGTGAATGGTACTGTGTTTTTTATTTGATTCTCCACCTGTTTGTTGCTTGTGTATAGAAATGCAATTGTCTTTTGCATGCTGATTTTGTATTCAAGACTTTCCCCAAAGTTGTTTATCAGTGCAAGGAGGTTTTTGACATATTCTTTAGGGTTTTGTAGGTATAGAATCATATCATCTGCAAATAGAGATAACTTAATTTCCTCTTTTCCTGCTTCGATACCCTGATTTCCTTCTCTTGCCTGATTGCTCTTACTAGGGCTTCCAGTAGGAGGGGTAAGAGTGGGTATCCTTGTCTTGTTCTAGTTCTTAGGGGGAATGCTTCAGCCTATTAAGCAAAATGCTGGCTGTAGGTTTTGTTATTGTTTTATTGTTTAGAGGAATGTTTCTTCTATGCCTAGATGTTTGCGAGTTTTTAATCAAGAAGGGTTACTGTATTTTGTCGAATGCTTTTTCTGTGTCTATTGAGATAATCATGTGGTTCTTGGTTTTACTCCTGTTAATGTGCTAAATTATGTTTATGGTCTTGTGAATGTTGACTAACCCCGTATCTCAGGAATGAAGCCCCCTGGTCCTGGTGAATGAGTCTTTTAATATGTTGTTGAATCTGATTTACTGGAATTTTATTGAGAATTTTTGCATCTATGTTCATCAGGGAAATTGGCCTGTACTTCTCTTTCCTTGTTGGTTCTTTGCCAGTTTTGGGTATCAGTATGACATTAGCTTCATAAAATGAGCTAGGGAGAATTCCTTCTTTCTCAATTGCCTGGAATACTTTCAGTAAGATTGGTATCAGTTCTTCCTTGCATGTCTTGTAAAATTCAGCTGAGAAACTATCTGGTTCAGGGATTTTTTTTGGTGGGGAACTTTCTGATAACTGAGTCAATTTCCCGGATTGTTATTATCCTGATCAGGGTTTCAATTTCTTCTTGTTTCAACCTTGGGAGGTGCCTCTCGTGTCTTCCCCTCTCCGGTCCAAGTCCATACTCAGTACTTGAAAGACAGCAGGTTCCCTGTCATGGAGGGACCTGGCCTTTGGGCTCATAAAGCTGTCAGGAAATTCTTCATTTCCTCAAGGTTTTCTAGTTTATTTGCATACAGATTTTCATAGTAATCTCTGATAATCTTTTTAATTGTTTAAGGGTCATTTATGTTTATTTGTATTTTCTCGTTTTTTCAGTCAATCTTGTCAGGGATCTGTCAATATTATTTATCCTTTCAGTGTCTTTCTATGCTATTTTTGTCTTCTATGTCTTGCAATTATGACTTTATTTTAGAAATCTGAACTTTTCTACTGAAATTAGGATTTAAAAGTTCTTTCCTTTCCAACTCTCTTAGGTGTGATGTTAAGCTATTTACTTGTGATCTTTCTATTTTTTGATATGTGCATGCAATGCTATGATTTTCCCACTAATCTTTTTTTTTTTTTTTTGAGTTGGAATCTCACTCTGTCACCCGGACTGGAGTGCAGGGGCCGCTCCCGGCCACTACAGCCTCAACCTGCTTGGCTCCAGCAATCCTTCTGCCTCAGCCTTCCAAGTAGCTGGAACTACAGGTGCACGCTACCACGCCTGGCTAATTTTTTGATTTATTGTAGAGATGAGGTCTCACCAAGTTGCCTAGGCAGGTCTCGAACCCACGGGCTCAGGCAGTCCACTCACCTCAGTCTCCCAAAGCGCAGGATTACAGGCTGAGCCACTGAGCCCGGCTCCTTCTAATCATTGATTTCGTGGCATCCTAGAGATTCTCATAAGATGTGTCTTTATTTTTGTTTGTATCCAGGAAACTTTTATTTCTGTCTTGATTTACATGTTGACTCAGTAGTCATTCAGCACCATGTTGTTTAATGTCCAAGTCTCTGTGTGTTTTGGAGGGATCTTATTGGTGGCAATTTTTATTTTTATTCCTTTGTGATCTCACATGCTTGATATTATTTCAGCCACTTAGAACTTGTTTGTGCTTGATTTACACCTGAGAATGTGATCAATCTTGGAGTATGTTTCATGTGCTGATGAATAGAATGTTTACTCTCTAGTTGTTGGGTGGCGTATTCTGTAGATGTCTATTAAGTTCATTTGGTCCAGTGTTAAATTATTTTCAGAAATTTCTTGTTGGTTTTTTGCCTTGATGATCTGTCTAGAGCTGTTAGTGGGGTATTGAAGTCTCTGACTATGATTGTTTGGGTGTCAGTGTCCTCTCCTAGTTTACTTAGCAATTGTTTTATTAAACCAGGTGCTTCTGTGTTGGGTGCATATATGTTTAAGATGAATATTTTTGCTGGCGGTTTGAGCCTTTTATCATTATGTAGTGTCCTTCCATGTAATTTTAAATATGTATTGGTTTGAATATAGTTTTTTCTGATATCATAATAACTTACCTCTGCTCTTTTCTATTTTCCATGTGCCTGGAAGGTCATTTTACAGCCTTTTACCTTGATCTTGTGGGTGTCCTTTGCAGTGAGATGGGTTTTCTGAAGGCAGCAAAATGTTGGCTCATGCTTCTTTATCCAGTTTGCTACTCTATGCCTTTTTAGTGATGTGTTCAGTCTATTCACATTCAAGTTAATTATTGAAATGTGAGAGTTTATCCCTGTTATAAGGCTCTTATGAGGTTGCTTTGTTTCCCTTTCATTTTATATATATATTTAACTTTGCAAATGATCTGCATGCTCTATTAACTTTGTGCTTGCCTGTGCTTTTGTGATGGGTGTAACCATTCTTTTTTTCTGTGTTCAGGACCTTCTGAAGCATCTCCTGGAGGGCTGGTCTGGAAGCAGGATATTCACTTAGGGATTGGATGTCTGGCAAGGATTTTAATCCTCTATAATGATAAAACTTAGCATGACAGGGTAAAAAATTCTTGGCAGGAATTGCTTATCCTTGAGAATGTTAAAGCTGGAACTCCAGTTCCTTCTGGCTTGTAGGGTTTCTGCTGATAAGTCTGCTACAGATCCGATGGGTCTTCCCTGATAGTCTGACCTTTATTTCTAGCTGACTTTAGAATTTTTTTTTGCTTACTTTGTGGAGGTATGTTACCATGTGTCTTGGGGATGGATGGTCTTCTCATGTAATACCTTGCAGCGTTCTCTGAATCTCTTATGCTTGGATGGTTATCTCTGGCAAAATAGAGGAAATTTTCTTAGATGATCTCATGGGAGGCTTATTCCAGAGCGTTCTCAGTTTCTCCTTCTGTTTGGGGAGATTCCAATTAATCACATAATTTGGCTTCTTTACCTAGTCTCATACCTCTCATAGGCTTTGCTCATTCTTTTTGAGTCTTTTCTCTGTGTTTTTGACAGACTGGGTTAGTTCAATATTTTGGACTCTGAGATTCTTTTTCTCCCAGATTGATTCTGCTCCTAGGCCTGTTATTGCGCTTTGAAATTCCAGGAGGAAGTTTTTCATTTCCAACACTTCAGAATGGACCTTTCTTACATTGGTCAAATCAACTTTTATTTCCTGCATGACTTGGGTGAGATATACTTCTTGTTTCCTATGTTTTTCTTATTCATTTTAGCCATCCAGTATCTGAATTCTCTGTCTGTCATTGGGAAGCTCATTCTGGGTGGTTTTCATTATTTGGTGACTGATAACTGCTTTTTAAGGTGGTATCTTTTTAAAACTTTGAGTGTTTCTGGTGTTTTTCTGCTGGTTCTTCATCATCTGTGAGGAACAACTTTTATTGTTATTTTTAAGCCTTGTTGTTTTGTAGCTACATAAGGTCCTGCTGTCTTAGGGTCTTTTCTGTCATTCAGAATAGTTCATTCAGGGATGCAGGGGTATTCACTTCTGCTCTGCCACTCTTGTTGGGCAGTGCCCTACACTCAAAGTGACTTTCTGATGCAGTTTTTTTCTGTGGTCAGACCAGTCAGACTGCTTTCTGACTCCTGTTGAGAGCTCAAAGCATAGACCAAGTGGGGAGATGGGCCCCTGGCAGCTGTTCACTGTTCACAGCCCAGAAAAGATCCCCTGCTTCCCTCTCCCTGCCTGAAAAAAGTGCCTCCAAGTGCCTCTGTGTCTCCCCCTCTCTGGTCCAAGTTCAGTACTTCATAAACAGCAGTTTCCTGGTCTTGGAGGCACCTGATCTTTGGGCTCATGAAGTTAGCCGGAAAATCTTCCTGGTCAGGAGATGGAGGCCAGTTGCCAGATGCTGGGGCAGGCACCAAATGTGTGCTATTGGAAACTGAGCTTTCCTAGCCTGGGAGACAGCTGCTGGGCACTGCGTTCTCAGCTCTACGTGGAGCACACAATGGGGCAGATTTGGGCAGACTGGCACAGACACTCAGCATGAGTGAGTTCCCAGCTCTGTGTGAGCACTGGCCACAAGCCACTGTGCCCCAACTAGGTCTCCTCTGCTTGGGACCAAATATCTGTGTATAGTTGTGAGGAGGGGAACCGACCCACAACATGTTAGGAGCACTCTCTCCCTCTGCACATAAGGCAGAGTTGTAGTTCCTATGTGGGCCTGACACATAGCCAGGATGGGGTGCCCCAGTTCTAGTGTCGGTTGTCTAGCTTCTCTTCTCCTTGTTCCCAGTGATTTTGAAGAACCCTCTGTGGGCTGCAATGTGTTTCCCCATCCAGGGTTGTTCCAAGATTTTGCATTTCCTACAAGTTACCAGGTGATGTCAATACCACTGTGCCTTTGTGCACACTTGAAGTATAGTTTTTCACTACTATTTAAAGTTACACTGCTAGTGATAGTATTTCCTATTGGTAATCGATGTGATTGACAGTTTGTACATTGCTTTCTTTTAATATTTCATTCTAAAGATTTAAATTATAGTTGTTTTCCTTTCTTCCTTCCCTCCTCTTTTCCTACCATTCTTTCTTAAAAGAAAGAGGGCTAGTGGTGAGATCACCAGGTATAACACCTAATTCTATTTTTAGATCTGGATTCATCAAGGCAATTATTATCTGGATTATTTTAAACTGTTGATTTAAGATGAAGACAATCACATGAAATATATGGGCTCAGTGGTGCATGCCTGTAGTTCCAGCTAGTTGGAATGCTAAGGTGGGGGGGAGTATTTGAGCCTGGGAGTTTGAGACCAGCGTGGAAAAAATAGCGAGACTCTGTCTTGTGTGTGTGTGTGTGTGTGTGTGTGTGTGTGTGTACCAGGGGTACCAACAAATGTAAATGCATTTTAAGAGATGCTATTAATAGCTATGTATTAACTTTTAGTATGCTGTAATCATGTGTCTGAACACTGATGGTAACCACTTTGAGCATCTCTTATAATTAGGCTGATACAGTATCTAAGAAATACTAGCCTTTCTCGGGTCTGTTCAGTTTCCATGGGTTAGATTTGAGTCACAAAACACTGTCAACTAGCTTAACCCTGTTGGGAAATATGGTTCAAGTGTGGAAATAATGGAGTTGCCACTACTTGCATAAGGTTGAGCCCAATATGTTCAAAACTTGCACACATACAAACATGCACATACATGTATTTTTTTTTGAGTTGGAGTCTCACTCTGTCGTATTTTAAAGAATGCTTTATATAACTTGAAATGAGTTATCTACAATACCTTATTCTACCCACCTCCTTTTCCCGTTCCAGCTCTAAGTATATAATTGTTAGTAAGTGGGTGTGTCTTTTGGAGCCAGTTTGACTCCTTCAGGTAGAAGACAGCAAGACAGAACTAGATCTGCAGGAGATTTATTGGGGGCAACACTTGTGACGGATAGGGGGGAAAGGAAGCAGGTGTAAGCAGAGAGAGCTTGCAGACCCAATGCGGGTCTGATATGTGTGAAAGGGAGTGAGGAAGAAGGAAGGTGGGGAGGAGTTGCTTCCACTTGCAGTGCAGTTTTGAGCATGTTTTGGCCAGGCCAAGGGGGAGATCCTGATCAAAGCTGGCCATTAGAGGCATCTCATGTCATTGGGTAAAGGCTTGGCTTGTTCACTGGCTGGGAGCAGCTTGGGGGATGTAAATGTGCAGCAGATCTGAGGGGACCATGACTGAAGGCTGTCAGTCATCTGTGCCCTCTTGAAGGAGCTCTGTTGGGCACAGTCACACATCTGCTGCACTTCACTTCCAGAGATGTTCTTGTGCACACACTAGTCTGAAACTTAATTTTTCACTTAGTGTTTCAGAACTTTCTTCCATGTCAGCACATGACTTTAGTAGACATGTGCCATAATTATATTTTTCAGTTCCTTTTGATGGACTTTTGGATTGTTTCCATTTTCCCCTTGATATATGCAATACTACAATGAACAGTCTTTAAATATATGTATATGTAATATATACATACCTTTATGCCATCTGTAGGACAAAATTTAAGAAATAGAATTTTAGAATTATTTCTGGACCAAAGGGAATATATGTGAAATTTTAGTGGATATAGCCAAATTGACCTTTTCTACAGAGTTGTTTGCCTTTTGTTTATTTATTTCTCAGAGCTCTTTGTTTATGAGGGATAGAAACTCTTTGCAAGCCGGGCTTGGTGGCTCAACCTGTAATCCCGCGCCTTTGGGAGGCTGAGGTTGAGTGGATTGCCTGAGCCCGCGGGTTCGAGACCTGCCTGGGCAGCAAGACCTCAGCTCTACAATAAATTAAAAAAAAAAATCAGCTGGGTGTGGTAGCGCATGCCTGTAATTCCACCTACTTGGAAGGCTGATGCGGAAGGATCGCCAGATCGCAGGTCGAGGCTGCGGTGGCCGGCAGCGGCCACTGCATCACTCCAGTCTGGGCGACAGAGTGAGACTCCAACTCAAAAAAAAAAAAAAAGAAAGAAACTCTTTGCAGTACCTATTGAAACTATTACTTCCAGTTATAACACTAAAAATTGTAAATGTTTATATAGTAAGTATAGCTTTTTATCTTTATTGCTTCTGGGTGTTACATCATGCCTGAGAGATTATTAAAATATTCACCCAAGTTGTATTTTAGTACTTTTAATGGTTTTATTTTTTGCATTGATATATTTGTTCACCTGAATTAATTTTGTTGTTGAAGATAGTGAAGCAATAGCAATAATGATACAATTAACATTAACTAGGTTTACTATGAGTAGGTTCTCATAATCCCATTTAATCTTCACATCAGTGCCAAGAGGTAGGTACTTTTATTCTTCTCATTTTTGTTTTTTGTTTTTTGAGTTGGAGTCTCACTCTGTCCCCCAGGCTGGAGTGCAGTGGCACGCTCACGGCCACTGCAGCCTTGATCTACTGGGCTCAGGTGATCCTTCTGCCTCAGCCTTCCAAGTAGCTGGAATTATAGGTAGGTGTGTGCCACCACTCCCAGCTAATTTTCTGATTTATTGTAGAGATAAGGTCTCGAACCTCATCTCTACAATAACATGTTGCCCAGGTTGGTCTCGAACCTCTGGGCTCAGGCAATCCTCTCACCTTGGCCTCCCAAAGTGCTGGGATTACAGGTGTGAGTCACCGCATCTGGCTATTCTTCTCATTTTGCAGAGAAGAAAATTGAAACCTAGAGGAGTTAAATAACTTGTTCTTGGTAATACAGTTAGTAAGTGCCCAAGTATGGATTTGACCCTAAGCAGTCTTATGTCAGAGTCCATGTACTTAATTATTACAGCTTCCATTTTCAACAAATGTCCAGGTTATTGTTCCAGTACCATTTGGGGAAATAATGTATCTTTCCTCAAATGATTTAAACTATCACCCTTAGCATATACAGTACTAAATTCCTACTTATTTCTTGGATCCAGAATATTCCTGGAGTCCAAGTTTTCCATTTCTTTCTTTGGCTTCACTTACCACTTAGAGACTCTGCTTTCATCCTAGCTGTAGTCACACAGTCCACAAATCTTTACCTAAACATTGCTTTTTAAACACTCAGTTGCACTTGAGCTAATTTAGTCCCATAAATCAGGATTTACCTTACAAAACTGGTAGATGCACTTAACTATTATCCACGGGGTGGGTTTAAGGGGTGAAGGTAGCAGAGGGTAGGGAGAAGTATTGAAACCTTTCTATGGCCATAGTTCCATGGTAGAAAATCAACCCTGTGCTGTAAAATGGAGGCCCCTTCAAAGGGGATCCCAAATACAAATAGCAGTGCTGTTAAAAGAGAAATAAAAATAACTGAACCAGAGATTCGTGGGAACCTCCAAGAACTCTTTGTACTGTCGCATGCTCTTTCATAAATGCACACACCCAGGCACGAGTCCTCCAAGAACAACTTCTTCCTTTAAAATTACATTTACATATGATGCAATCAGGTGGCCCAGCCAGTTTTGATAAGTTTGACAACACACCCATGTTTTGGGAAGCAAATGACTATTACCATGCTACTTCTCATGGGAATTCTTTGTGGTGAGGAAACTTCCCAGGAGTAAATTTTTCAGTAATGACAGAACAAGAATTGCTGGTGAGGAAGGGCAGACTCATACCCATTTTAAAGGCTGTGTTCTGTTAGGCATATGGTATTTATACTGAGGCATTTTCCTAGTCATTGACATTGAGAATGATATTTAGCAAAGAAACAAGATTTGAATGAGAAGTTCTACAAAATGAGTGGGTGATTTTTCTTCCCTTCCCTTCCTTTCCCCTCAGAGAAGAAATATCAACACAGGATTATGAATTAGGCAATATTTGGCAACAGGAAAAGTAGAAAGGCCTGAAAAGGAATCTATTTTCATTGGAATAAGATCGAAAGCAAAGAAGAGAGATTGGTACAAATTTTTATTCATTTATCAAATATGTACTAACAACTATGTTCTGGGACTGTGATAAGATCCAGGCCTGTCCTCCCGCCCATGGCTCATTGTCTAGTTGGGAATGATAGAGATCTAAAAATTGTGAGAAACATAGAACAGATTTGGGAAAAGGGCCATGTATTGTGGATGAAGCAGGAAAGTCTTTTTTTCCTTTGTGAATTATGCGGCTTCACACTTCCCTGACTTCCTTTTCTCACTGGAAATTGGAAGTAGCAGTGCTTGGTGCTGGCAGCTGTGGGTAGGGAAATCCTGCTGGGTGCATGAGAGGGCTGATGGCCTTTTCCTTGTTGGGAGCAAGCTGTGGAGGAGACACCCACAGAGCCTTGCTTGCCCCCTGGCAGCACTGAGGCGGTGCTGCAGTCACAGGAATTCTACAGGTTGTTACTAGCCCACCAGCCTCTCCCCATCGCCTCCCTGGTGCCCCTTCCCTTCTCCCCCCGCTCCGCCCCCGCACCGCACAGCCCTCACCCTTGAGATGTGTCTGGCCCAATCCTGGACTTTTGTATGATCTGCATGAGGGACTGTAGAGTATGGTATGGAGAGCCCCAGACTCCTTGCTCCGACCTCCCCTCTTCTTGGTCTAACCTCGCTGTCTTAGTGATCCCAGTCTCATGACTTTAAGTACTTTATACATGTGCCAAGGTTACCTAAATATATACTAATACCCCCAGCTAAAGCCTCTTCCAGGAGCTCCAAATTGTGTACCCATCTAGCTGCTTGACATCTCCCCTTGGAGATCAAATAAGCATCTCAAACTTAACATGTGGCAAATGGAGTCTTTGATACAGACCACTAGATCTGTTCCTCCCACACTCCTCTCTGCTTTTCCATAAATAGTAATTCCATTCTTTATGGGGCCCAGGCCAAAATTCTTGCAGCTGTCTATAATGTCGCACTTTGTCACCACCACACGTCCTGTCAGCTCTATCTTTAGAATCACTACTACTTACCACTTCACCTGTCTCAGTCCCCATCATTCCCTCCTGGACTATTGCACTAAGCCCCTAACTGCTCTCATTCCTTCCACTCTTGCCCTTCCATGCTCTCCTCATTTCAGGGTTCTGGTCAATGTAAGTCAGATCATGTTACTTCTATGTTTAAAATTCAACAAAGTCTCCTATCTGGCTCAGAGTAGAAGCCTGAGTTCTGCCCATGTTTTGGCTGCTCTGCCTCTCTGTGTGCCCTCTGATGTCTCCTCCTGGTACTCACCCTCTTGCTCATTGTGCTGTAGCTACGACTGGCTCCTTGTTGTTCCTTGAATCCACCAAGCACTCTCCCACCTCATAATCTTTATGTACTTTGCTTCATCACTTCCAAGTTTTTCACTGTGTTAGTCAGGGTCCCATCAGAACACAGCTATCATGCTCAGAATGGAATAACTCAAGGACTTATTTACCAGGTGTGGGGTCAGGAACCACACGGGAATTGGAAACAGCTGACTTGAAGTTGTTGGTGTTTGTGTTTTTCTACACAGCATCAGTCATGGAGAAAACTGTGTAGCATTTCCCAAAGAAGTCGCCACGGGTGTCTCTGGGATAATCTTTCAGCTGTCAACACCTGTTTGGCAAGTTTCAATAAACTTTATTGGTTTTACCAGAAGGTTTTTAGATAATAGGTAGGACTCATATTTCTTCTTTCCATGGTCCTTAGGTGGTCTGGGGCCTGAAAGGCTGGGGGTGGCATTGTCTGGTCATACCACTGGAAATAGTAGTCATGGTTCATGTTCAGGCAGTGACCACTGCCCAGTATGTGTGAATGGTGCACATCAGAACTGATGATAGAAAGGACGGGATATCTGAACTGCTGAAGCTAGCCTCCTAGGATTCACAGTCTGACATGTGTGAGAAACAGTGAAAAGGACAGGAATTCCAGAAAAGACTATCCTGATGGTTCTCAGACACTCTTCTGTGATACCCAAACCACAGCGATATACCTTTTGTAAATACTCATGCTTTTCCATTGTGTTGAATGATAACTTTCTTTCGCCAATTCCTGCTTACTCTTAAATGGCAGGTGGTTTCTAATTTTTTGTTTTAAATTTTTCTGCACCTGTGGCTTGTTGAATTTTTGTGACTTGTAAAATATTTGACTTCTAGGAAAACTCCAAATGACCCCATAGTCATGTTATAAAGAAAACATATGGCAACATGCACATCACACTTTGAATCATCTGCTTTTAAATGTATGAGATTTTCTTTCAGTGGTGACACCTTGCTTTCCTCAGATGATATGAATGTGATGAGATTATACCCACTAGATAGAAGACATTTAAAAAATTGCACGTGAGTGTCAGACACTTCACTTTGGGCATTTTCCCTTGACTTCCCCTTGTTTATGAGCAGGAAATAGCTCCTCTTGCATTTGTTTTGCCACTGGATTTGATATTCGGTTGAAATGGGAACCCATTTGAAGATATTTTTAAGTTTTGTTTTATGAACAATTGGCACATAATAAGTGTACATACTTATGGGGTCTAGTGTGATGTTTCAATGTATGTATACATTGAATAAAGATCAAATCAGGGTAATTAGCATATCCAGACCTTTAAACATTTATCATTTCTTTGTGGTAACATTTGAATTCTTTTCTTCTGGTCATCTTTTAAACAACTGTTTTATTGATACATTGTAACTGTGCATATTTGTAGAGTAAATGTGCTATTTTGACACATGGATAAAATGTGTAATGATCAAATCTTTAAAAGGATATGCATCACTGTGAACTTTCATCATTTCTTTGTGTTGTGAAATCTTCTCTTCCAGCTATTATAAATACACAATATATTGTTGTTAACTATAGTCACTTACTGTGCTGTCAAACATTGGAACTTATTCCTTCCATTTAACTGTATATTTGTACCCGTAACCAACCTCTCTTTATCTCCCCCTGCCCTCCTCGGCCTCTGGTAACTATCATTCTGCTCTCTACCTCCATGATAGCCACTTGTTTAGCTTCCATATATGAGTGAAAATATGTGATATTTGTCTTTCTGTACCAGACTTATTTCATTTAACATAATGACCTCCAGTTCCATCCACATTGCTGCAAATGACAGAATTCAATTATTTTTATGACTGAGTAGTATTCCATGGTATATATATTCCAGATTTTCTTTATCCATTCATCCATTGAAGGACATTTAGGTTGACTCCCTGTCTTGGCTATTGTAAATAGTGCTGCAATAAACATGAAGGTATAGTTATTCCTTTGATATACTGATTTTCTTTCCTTTGGATAAATACCAAGTAATGGATTTCTGGAATGTATGATAGCTCTGTTTTTAATTTATGAAAAAGCTTCATACTGTTTTCCATAATGGCTGTACTATTAATAACTGACATTCCCACCAACAATGTATGAGTTTTCTTTCCTCCATATTCCCCATCATTTACAATTTTTTGACTCCTTAATAATAGCCATTCTCACTCGGGAAAAATATCTCATTGTGGTTTTGATTTGCATTTCTCTGAGGATTACTGATGTTGAACATTTTTACATATATCCTTGGGCCATTTGTACTAGGCCCAACAATTCGGTTCATGAACTATCCTAGAAAAAATATTACATACCTCACTGCTGCATATCACTACAGACACCTTCGAAGCACTCCCCTTGGGGAGCTATGCCCCAGTGCCAGCACCAGGTCAAAGCAATTTTGGAAGTCTTTTTCTGGAATGGCCATCAGAGCTGTCATCATTATTTGTTGAGGTCTGACAATTAAGGGTGCGAACTTGCCACTGTGCACTTACGTTGACAGTACTGTACAAATAACTGTATTGGAGCAAACTTCCTGCTTACCTGATCTGGTCCCCAGGGACTTTTTTCTTTACCCAAAGATAAAGGAAATATTGAAAGGAAGACATTTTGATGACATTAAGAACATCAAAGTAATATGATGATGGCTCTGATGGCCATTCCAGAAAAAGACTTCCAAAATTGCTTTGTTGGGTGGACTAGGCACTGGCATCAGTGCATAACTTCTCAAGGGGGAGTACTTTGAAAGTGACTGTAGTGATATTCAGCAATGAAGTATGTAGTACTTTTTTAGGATGAATTTGCAAACTTAATTTTTGGACCTCACGTGTCTTCTGAGAAATGTCTATTCATGTCTTTTGTCACTTTTTAATAGGATTATTATTATTGTTATTATTATTGTTGTCATTGAGTTGTTCTCATTTCTTACATATTCTGGATGTTATTTTGCAAATTTTTTCTCCCAGTTTACAGATTGTCTCTTCACTCTGTTGGTTGTTTCCTTTGCTGTGAAGCTTTTTTGTTTGATGTAGCCTCATTTGTCATTTTTGTTTTTGTTGCATTTGCTTTTGAGGTGTTAGCCATAAAGTATTGCCTAAACTAGTGTTCTAAAGTGTTTTTCTCTGTGTTTCCTTCTAGTAATTTTACAGTTTTAGGTCTTACATTTAAGTCTGTAATCTGCTTTAAGTTGATTTTTGCACAAGATGAGAGATTGGGGTCTAATTTCATTCTTCTGGATATGGACATGCAGTTTCTTTCCATCACCATTTATTAAAGAGAGTGTCCTTTTATTTGTATCTAAGCAAAATGTCTTTTTGCTTTATTGATATAGGCACTTTTTGCTACAAACTTCCCTCATACCACAGATGTTGCTGTATCCTATAGGTTTTGATATGCTGTGTTTCTATTTTCATTTGTTTCAAGACCTTTTAAAAGATTCTTCTTAATTCCTTCATTGACCTAATGGACATTCAGCAGCATGTTACTTAATTTCCATGTGCTTGTATAGTTTCAAATGTTCCTATTGTTATTGATGTCTAATTTTATTGCATTGTGGTCTGTAAAGATACATTACATTATTTCAATTTTTAAATATTTGCTGAGATGAGTTTTGTGACCTAACATATGGTCTATCCTGGAGAATGTTCTGTGCACTGAGAAGAATGTGTATTCTGTAGATGTTGGATGAAATGTTCTGTGAATGTCTGTTAGGTCCTTTTGTTCTAAAGAGCAGTTTAAAGTCATTGTTTCTTGGTTGATTTCTATCTAGATGATTTGTCCAATGCTAAGAGTGGGTTGTTGAAGTCCCCAACTATTATCGTATTATAGTCTGTCTCTCCCTTTAGATCTAGTAATATTTGCTTCACGTAGCTGGGTGCTCTGGTGTTAAGTGTATGTATATTTAGAATTGTTGTATTCCCTTGTTAAATTGATCCCTTTATATTTATAAAATGACTTTTTTGTCTCCTTTTACAGTTTTTGACAGAAAGTCTGTTTTATTTTATTTTATTTTATTTTGAGTTGGAGTCTCACTCTGTCACCCAGACTGGAGTGCAGTGGCACGCCCCTGACCACCGCAGCCTCGACCTGCTGGGCTCTGGCGATCCTTCCGCCTTAGCCTTCCAAGTAGCTGGAACTACAGGCGCGCGCTACCACACCCGGCTAATTTTTTTGATTTATTGTAGAAATGAGGTCTCGCCAAGTTGCCCAGGCGGGTTTCAAACCCGCAGGCTCAGGCAATTCACTCACCTCGGCCTCCAAAGGCACAGGATTACAGGCTGAGCCACCGAGTCTGGCCTGAAAGTCTGTTTTAAGTGATAAAGGTATAGCTACTCCTACTTGCTTTTGGTTTCTATTTGTGTGGAATCTTTTCTAGCCCTTCACTTTAAAGTCTATATTTGTCATTACAGGTGAAATGAGATTTTTGTAGGCAGTATGAAGTTGGGTCATGTATTTTTTTAAAAATCAACTCAGCCAGTCTGTATCTTTGTAGTGGGGAATTTAATCTGGTTCAAGGTTATTATTGATAGGTGAGGACTTATTCTTGTCATTTAAAAAATTGTTTTCTGGTTTTCAATGTTCTTTGTTCCTTTCTTCCTCTCTTACTGCTCATCATTGCAGTTTTGCGGTTTTTTGTAGTGGCAACATCTGAGTACTTCCTCTTTCTCATTTGTGTGTCTTGTCTACCAGTGAATTTTAAACATTCATGTGTTTTCATAATGCTTAATGTTGTTCTTTCACTTTTAGATGTAGGACTTCCTTAAGTATTTTGTGTAGGCTTGTCTAGTTGTGATAAATTCTCTCAGCTTTTGCTTATCTGGGAAATACTTTATTTCTTCTTCCTTTTTTTTAAAGGACAGCTTTGCTGGGTATAGTGTTCTTGACTGACAGTTTTGTTTTGCAACACTTAAAATATATTCACCAATTCTATCTTGGCCTGTAAGATTTTTGCTGAAAAATCCACTGTTAGTGTAATGGAAGTTCTCTTACATGTGATTTGATGTTTTTCTCTTGCTTTTTAATATATCTCTTTGTTTTTTACTTTTGGCAGTTAGATTAAATGTGCCTTTGGGAAGACATTTTTGGGTTGAATGTAGTTGGGGATCTTTATGCTTTCTGTATCTAGATGTTTATAGCTCTTGCACACAAGGGGAGTTTTCAGCTATTATTTTGCTAAACACGTTTCTTATGCCTTTACCCATCTCTTATTCTACTAAAGCACCCACAATTTGAATATTTAGTCACCTTATGGTGTTCCATATGTCACATAGGCTTTCTTTATTATTTTTTATTCTTTTCTTTTTTAAAAAATTTGAATGCGTTATTTCAAAAGACCTATCTGCAAGTCCAGAAATTCTTTCTTCCGCTTGAGGCAGTGTATTGTTGAAGTTCTCAATTGTATTTTTATTTTATTCATTGAATTCTGCAGTTCCAGTTTTTTTGTTTTTTGGTTTTTTTGGTTCTTTTTTTATGATATCTATTTCTGTTGAATTTCTCATTCCAATCATGAATTATTTTGCAGATTTCTTTGTATTTAATGTCATTATTTTGAATTATTTTTCAGGCATTTCATAAATTTATTTTTCACTGGAATCTGTTGCTGGAGAACTGCCTTTGGAGGTGCTGTGTCCTTGCTTTTTCACATTTTTTGTGTCCTTATGTTGATATTTGAGCATCTGATGAAACATTTACCACTTCTAATTTTACAGATTTGCTTTCATAGGGAAATATTTTTCCTTATAGAAAAGATATATCTATAGTGTTGGTTGAGTAGGTTGCTTTGGCTTTTATGCCAAGTGGATGCAGTAGTATAGTAATTGTATAATTTCTTTGGTAGTAATCAGTGTCAGTGGTGTCCGTGAGTTCCTTGGTGGCTTAGGCTGCTGTTGTTAGTGGCGGCTGTGAGAGACTTTTCTGAGGAATGTGGTGAGATTTTGCTGGAAATAGGGTTGTCAGGTAAGCTTGTTCTCAAACCCCAGTGGAGGCAGTGTGGTTGGAATCCAGGCCCTTAGGCCTCCATGTGGCGTATGCAGGCACCAGTGGTAATGGGTCCGGGTGGATCAATCCTTGGGCTGCCAAACAGCTTTTTCAGGTTCCTGTAGTGCCAGTGGTAGGCCAAGCATGAAGGCAGATTTTCTGACCCCTAAGCATATGTGGCATTGGCCATAGCAGTAGGCCAACCCTAGAAGTAGGTCCCAAGAAGCATGTATGGGCACAAGTAGTGGTCTCAGCCAGCTGGCAGGTGCCTAGGTGGCACATGCAGGTTGGTACTGATGGCAGCGATGATGGTGGGCTGGACAGGCCCATTCACAGGCCTCCAGGAGGCATGCACAGATGCTGTCAGTGACAGATGGGGCAGGTTGATCCTCAGGCCCCCAGAAGTGTACAGATGCAAGCTGGGTGGGTGGGCTTATCCTCAGGCCCCTGGAGGTCATCCACAGGTGCCAGCAGTGGTAAGAAAGGAAGACCAATCTCCAGGCCCTCAAGTGACAAGTGTAAGCACTAGGGGGGATGGCACTGGATGGAGCAAACCTGTCCTCAGGCCCCCTAATGATGCATAGGTAGGTACAGGCTGTGATGAGTGGACAGATGGATCCCCAGTTTCC
This sequence comes from Carlito syrichta, assembly GCF_000164805.1. Lineage (NCBI taxonomy): Eukaryota > Metazoa > Chordata > Mammalia > Primates > Tarsiidae > Carlito > Carlito syrichta. The sequence goes on from NW_007253089.1 coordinate 130,264, forward strand.
TGGATGGTGCACTTGGGCACCAGTGGCAGGCTGGGTGGTGGTCCTGTTGTCAGACCTCTCTGATGGTGTGTGCATGTGGCAGTGGCAGTGCATGGGGCAGGTCAATCCCAAGGTCCTCAGATATTGCACACTGGCACTACTGACAATGGCAGCAGGCAGGTCAGGCCTGCCCAGTTTCCTCAATGCTGTGCACGAACACTGGTGTTGACAGGTGGAGTGGGTCAAGTCCTCATTTCTCAGACAACACATGTGGGCATTGGTGGCAGCAGTGGGTGGATGGGTCTGTCCTCAGGTCCCCTGGTGGTGTATTTGAGTGCCAGCTGTGGTGGGTAGGGCAAGTCACGTCTGAGGGCCCTGAATGGTATACTCAGGCAGATAGGCAGTGGTCCTCCTGCCCGTGGGGAAGGATGAGATTGTTGTCAGTGACGACAGCCTCAAGCAAGCAGCAAGTCTCAAGCTCTGGGAGCATGCTTATTGACTCTGTTTGTCCTGGGGGCAGCCTCCCTAGAGCACTGCACTGCTCATTCCTTCGAGTGTAGACCACTACATGGTCTACAGTGCCTGGAACCCAGCCACACTGCTGGGCCCAGCCAACATTATGACACTGCAGCCCTCTGAGTGGACATTGGAGGATTGCAGCCGGATTCCACGAAAGTGGGGAGCAGGACAGTATGCAGTCTTGTGGGAGATGAGTTATCAACATGGTGCTGTCTCAGGGGATGTATGGGATCCAGCATGAACTCCCTCTCTGAAATAATGTTATCACATGGAATCCACGAAGCTCCCTATACTAGTTTCAGGGTCCACGAAGGCCAAGAGGCTCTCCCATGACTAGGATTGCAGGAGCTCATGGTAGGAATATGAACCACTGAAGATCTCTTACTTATCTTTTTCCAGTACCGGGGAGTTTCTCTTAGCTCCAAGTCAATCCTGGTTGGATTGGCTGCTTCATTCCCCTCTCCCGTGCCTCAGAGGTTCCCTGTTGAATTCCAGTCTTCTCATTTAGATGCTCAACTTACCTTGTGATTATCACTCTCTGTTTTGGTCCTTCTTTGTGGAGAAGGCAAGTACCTCTAGTCAGCCATTTGGAAGCCCCTCTCTCAATGTATTCTGTCTGAAGCTTTAAGTAGAGATGTTGGAGAGGCATGAATGACTGGTTTGCCAAAAATAGAAGGCAGTGCTTAAAGGAATGTGAAAAAAAGCTGTCCTTTGCAGATTTTTGCTTCTGCTTGTAATTGGACTCACCTGTAGGCAGGTCTGATCATCTTAGAATAATTTAATGGTGTAGTTTACCCACTTCCTGTCTTCACTGTTATTCTCACTTATCTGTAAAATATTATTTAGAAAAATAAATTCAGGGTGTGGATAATGACAGGTGATAATCTGGTTCACTGAATTTCTAGGTTTTGATGAAATCCAGATGGCTAGAAAGGCAAAAATTAGCTTTGAGTTAATTGTTTCATTGCTGCCCTCCTTTGCTGAGTCAGAGTTTGAAGCAGAAAAGTGAAATTCAATACTTCCTTGACTAATGCATTTGTTATTAAATTTAAAACATATTAGCCCTTTCTGAGGTCATTCTGGCTCATTCTTCATGCCCCTCGATTGTCCCACGGCCAGAGTACCTGATGAATCAGTGATGCTCTTTGACCTGTATTTACGATTCCTTTCTAAGGCAAGGAAAACCGGAAATTATTTAGAACAATGAAAAACTGTCTCTTGGAAGAATATGATAACTTTTCCTAAGTTCAATTTTTAATGAAGGAGATAGGGAGGAATGGACATGTTGCCGCCCCCTCCTGTCCCACAACCAAGTAATTAATTCAAATTTGGCTTTTTTTGCGGCTATGGTATTTTTTTCTCTTTCTAGTTAGAGTCCATTGTTCATATTTGACTCTTTTATCTCTGCTTGATCTTTCTTTTATCAACCTTTGCTTGGTTTGAGTGAATTGGTTGGTCAGTCATCCATTGCCTCCAAGCCTCAGCGGCACACAGAAATACGCATTTGTTGTTTTTGCATCAAAGTCAGCTGCTCATCAAGGTCAGCTGAGGATTGCCCGACTGCTGGCTTATCTAGACTGGACTCATCTGGAGCAGATGAGGTGATTCAGCTGCCCATGCTCCTCCTGGTTCCAATCGGGTAGCCCAGAAATGCTCTCATCATGTCAAAAATGGAAGCACAACAAAGCAAGCAGAAACATACAAGGTCTCTTGAGGTTTGGGCTGTTAACTAGCACACCATCACTTGTCCCTCATTTATGGGCCGAAGAAAGCCACATGGGGCAGGGAAATATACTCTTCCTGTTTTGAGTGGACTCCGAAGTCATGACAAGAGACACGGGTGCAGGAAGGGAGAAGAAGGGAGCCTTTAATGCCATCATCTACCACAACTGTCTCAAAGAAACCTGCTAAGAGTTAAAAATAAATAAAATTTTCCTTTTTGTAATTTATCTTTTTTCAGAAAACCTGAACCTATGGCTCCCTTTGCAGTTTTTCAGACATTCCTCTCAATATTGATGTTCTTGAGGATTTATCAGAGTGAAGGTAAGAAGTGGAAAGAACAGTAAAGTCAAAAATCACACAGAGTACAAATGAAGTCATTAGTGCTTTAGGGAAACTTTACATAGTTCTTCTGCCTTTGGAAATTACTTGGAGTTAACAAACAGCTCCCATGAGGAGATTTGTCAGCCTCTCAAAGCAGTGGTTGACCTTCCTCATCTTGATGGCTCATTTTAATAAACCACCCTTTGACCCTGACTTCTTGGTCAATGCACTGGTCATTAGGGCAGTTGTGAGTAGACCTAATCCCATAAAACTTTGTGATTGGTAAATTTTACCAGGCCATGCAGAAGTATTTCCTTTTGAACCTTGTTTGGGAAAGATATGAGATAAACTAGACTAATGTTGACCCCTGGATTAGACTAAGTTTTTATGTCCCTCAACTATGTTCACTTTGTAAAATATAAGTGAAACCAATGAAAATATATGAATCAACAGAAACTCTGTCAAGTCTCTGCAGGACAAAATGCTAAGTGCTAAAATGCTGTTTATATATAAAGAAATCATATTTGTCACTTAGCTACTCCCCAGAAGAGTGTATTTTGAGATAATGCAACTTTGTAAATAAAGTCAATAAGAATTTAACACTTTAAAAATGTTTATGGATAGTTTGATTATTACTTTGAACTTGTTTAAAAATAGATCTAGCTGAGTGTGGTGGCTCACGCCTGTACTCCCAGCACTTTGGGAAGCTGAGGTGGAAGGATTGCCTGAGCTCAGGAGTTCAAGAACAGCCTGGGCAACATAGCAAGACCCCATCTCTACAAAATGATGCACACCTGTAGTTTTAGCTACTCAGGAGGCCAAGACAGAAGGAGTGCCTGAACCCAGGAGGTCAAGGCTGCAGTGAGCTGTGATTGTGCCATTGCCCTCTAGCCTGGGTGACAGAGTGAGACCCTGACTCAAAAAAAAAAAAAAAAAGAAAATTTTTAGATTTGAGTTTCATAAATTTTCATTGCTTTTACCCATTTTTTCAAAGCTGTACATTTTCCTCTTCCTGTGTTTATTCTGTTTTACTCCCTTTGTAAAGTGAAGGTGTATGCTTTCAGTAATTACCCACACAATTCTTGTCCATGGATTCATGAAAATGATGTTTTTAAGGAATATGCATTTAATTTCTCATGTCTTAAATCTCCATGAAAAGACATTTTTTATAAAGAAGGAGATATTATTCTAATAATAGCTCACTTCTCTGTCTGATATTTTTTAGGTCTGGGTTTAATTATTTCAGGTCCCAGGCTTAGGGAAAGATGCTGCTTCTTCTGGATTTTTAAAATCATAGTTTGATTGATTGTTGGTTTCTTCCATAATCTGGGGTTGAAAGGTGGGAATTAGGATTTCTTATTTGTGGTCAGTACATCTCCCAATCAATCTATCTTATGTGCTAAAGTTTGAACATAGTACAACTGGGCTGAGTGAGCAGCCTGTAAAATGAGAATGAGTCTGTCAGACCCACCACTACAGGCATCTGACTCCAAGCTTTCAGTCCATCTCATTTCCCTAATGAAGTCTCATAACCTGATCCAGCACTGTTTGCTGTGTGCCTTCTGTGTGTAAGGCCCTCTGTGCTCAGAGCAAGCTCTGCTGCTCACCCTTTAGCTTCATCATATCTGATCTAAATAAAGGAAGCTAAAGGGTGAGCAGCAGAGCTTGTACAGGCTGCCCACTCAGCCCAGTTGTACTATGCTCAAACTTTAGCAAGTAAGATAGATTGATTGGGAGATGTACTAACCACAAATAAGAAATCCTGTTTTTCTGATAACTAGTCTTCTGCCTTCTTTGGTGAATAATCCTGTCTTTGTTCTTAACTGTACTGTTTGGATTTCTTGTTTCAATTTCTGCAACATTAGACCAAGTTCTTACTAAACTTTCACTCAACCTAGTAGGCTTACCACTCGATCACCCAGCCAAGTTCAGATCTAAGATTCTATTTTAAATAACCTGGCATAATTTCTCCTGAACTAGAAGACATAGATAAGACTCTCTTCATTTAACTTTCAGAGCACATGTTTCCATTTTTATGTACATGCAGAGATAGACATATAAATACATAGTGCATTTTTAAATAAAGTTAAATTATTATACACACACACACTCAAGATTTCTTTGCTACTCAAAGCAATTAATACAGCATATCATGAGTGTTTTTCTTTAATATGAAATGTTCTAGAAACAACTTGATATTTAATTGCTGCGTCGTATCCTATCTTATGAAGGGACTATGGTTTATTTCCTCAAGTAGTGTTAGGGACCGTCAGGGAAGCAGATGGGGAGAGTGAGAGGAGAATCTGTGATTGAGTACAAGACTGCCTGATTCCTAAGCCCGGCCTTCTTGGCCACACACCAGCATTATACAATGAGAGCTGGACTGAGAGCCAGGAGCCCTGGGTTCTGATCTGGTTATATGGCTATGGCAAAGTCACTCCCTCCCGTTTTTAAACCTCAATTTCCTCATCTGAAAAATGATGACTTGACTTTGGTATTTTCCACGAGTTTTAAACCTCAATTTCCTCATCTGAAAAATGATGACTTGACTTTGGTATTTTCCACGAGTTCTCAAGGAAACTCTGGTTTGCTTTTGACTAGATTATTTCTGACTGATGTCACTTGAGCATCTGAGCCATTCAACACTCACTGATAACATATGTTGATATAAAGTGTTCTCCTTTTGTCTCAAGTAATATATGGTAGCTTTCTAGAGTTTCTGGAAATAAAGTTTAGACTGGTAGTTGACTCAGTCATCAAGCATGTTCTGAGTCTTGGTTCCAGAGCTAATACTTAGTCTCTTAGACTTTTACAGCATGCTGTGACCAGTGCTCCAAACAAAGACTTAGAAAAGCCATTGAGGAGCTATTCATTCTAAAGTATTACTTGAGTGGAGTGAGCCAGATATATTAAAGGAGTAATTCTTTTAAAATATAACTTATGTGATCCTGAAATGAATACAGAAAAATATAAAGAAGAAAATTAAAATCACTCAACCTTACCATCCAGAATTAATGACTAATAAAAACATAATAAAAATTAACATTTTAGTTTTACTTCCCTTAATAAGTTTTTTAAAATAACAGGAATAATAACAAATACTTTTTAAAACATAAAATGGGGCCATTACTTTCTTTAAGTTCTGGCCCTCTCTCCAGTTTTGGAGGGGTGGATTCACCCTCTCTCTCTAATCTACTTTTTAAGTAAACTATCTTTCTTAATCTAAAAACCAGTAAAAATAAATAAAACATAAAATGGGATATAGTGCAATATTTTGTTTGTTTGTTTGTTTGTTTTGACTCGGAGTCTCACTCTGTCATCCAGGCTGGAGTGCAGTGGCACACTGCTCACGGCCACTGCACCCTCGACCTGCTGGAGTCTGGTGATCCTTCCACCTCAGCCTTCCAAGTAGCTGGAACTACAGGCAAACACCACCACGTCTGGCTAATATTTTAATTTATTGTAGAGATGAGGTCTTGCCAAGTTGCCCAGGCTTGTCTTGAACCTCCACATCCTCATGAATTCTTGAACTTCGGCCTCCCAAAGTGCTGGGATTACAGGTTTGAGCCACTGCATGTGACCAATATATTTTTTTTAAGTGTATAGAAAAATTCAAGAAAAGCATATGGAGTATGGAAGGATTGCCTGAGCCCAGCAGGTCGACACTGGGGTGGCCATGAGCATGCCACTGTACTTCAGCCTGGGCAACAGAGTGAGACCCCCACAATCAAAAAAACAAAAATAAAAAAAGGCATATGGAGTGAAAGTAGAGTTGGTAGGATTATGAGAACCCAGTTTCTATGTTATTTGAACATTTTTTTATCAGGTTATTAAAAAATTTTTATTGAGGTGAAATTTACATAACATAAATTAATCATGTTATGGTTAAAATGAGCAAATCAATAACATTTAGTACATTCACAATGCTGTGCACCCACCACCTTCATCTACTTCTAAAACACTTTCACCACCTCAAAACTAGACCCCTAATGCAGCTACTCTAGAATTCCTTCTCCTCCAGCCCCTGGGAACCACCAATCTGCTTTCTGTCTCTATGGACTGATATATTCTGGATATTTCATACAAATGGAATTATATAATACATAACCTTTTGTATCTGACATCTTTTACTTAGCATAATGTTTTTGGTGTTCATCCCATTTTTAGCATGTATCAATATTCCATTCCTTATGGCTGAGTAATATTCCTTCTGGATAATAGAACTTTGTCAGTTAAAGGATTTGCAAATATTTTTCTCCCATTCTGGAAGTTGTCATTTCACTTTTTTGATAATGTACTGTGATGCATAAAAGTTTTTAATTTTGATGAAGTTCAATTTATATTTTTTTTCTTTTGTTGCTTGTACTTTTGGTGCCATACTTAAGGGCCCACTGTCAAATTCAAGGTCATGGAATCTACATAGAGATTTTAGTTATTACCCTAGCCCTCCTAGTATCACATTCACAAAATGTCACAAGGGATAGGTAACTTTCTAGAAAGGTAGCTATTGATGGTTGATGTCTTTCATTTTATGATTATTGTTGTTAATTTCGCTTCCATAGAATGAATTTTTTTAGATTTTCTTCCAGATTCTGAGATTAATGCCTTATTTGGATCTGAAGCTTTCTACCGTGTGGACCAATCACATGAAGAATCTTATTCTTGTCTTGTACCCACCAGGGATACTCCTCAGCTTACCTGGCTCTATCCAGAGCCTTGTTCTATCATTTGTGTCCTTGAGCTTGGCAGGACATTGTTGGAGCCAGGCAGCTTACTCTCATTCCATTCCATGGGGCTTTTGATTGGGCCAATGCTCTTGTCTTAACAGTTAGAGGACAGCACAGTAAAGGGGAGCACAGATTTTGGTATTCGAGAGGTCCTTACTTATATCCTTCACAGCTTTGTGTAAGTTGTTTACTACCTCATTCCACTTCAGTTTTCTTTACTATAAAAAATTTCTGGCCAGGCATGGTGGCTCATGCCTAATCCCAACACTTTGGGAGGCTGAAGTGGGAGAATTGCTTGAGCCCAGGAATTTGAGACAATACTCATCAACATAGTGAGACTCCATCTGTACAAAAAAATCAAAGAATTAGCTGGCTTGGTGGTGTGTGCCTAAAGTCCCAGCTACTCAGGAGGCTGAGGCAGAAGGATCTCCTGAGCTCAGGAGGTTGAGGCTGTGGTGAGCCGTGATCATGTCACTGCACTCCAGCCTGGGTGACAGAGTGAGACGCTGACTCAAAAAAAAATCTATGTTACAGTTTTATAGTAAGCATTGCATGAGACAACATAAGTAAAGCCCCAGCACTGTACTTGGTAAACAGTATTACTGTTACTATTTTTACTTTCATGAGAAAAATAACGTGCATAATGGCAATTTGGAGAAAATTTTGCTCCCATTTTTGTTGTCAAAAAAAAAAAAAAATACTCTCTTGCCATAGATTTAGTGCCAGAGGGTTTCAGATGATTAGGGGAAATCCCCATGGAAGTAAAAATATGGGTGCTTAGAAGATAATATCTATTATACCATGGGCCATCAGATAACAGCTGGCATTATCAATGCAATCTTTATCTTTTCAATAGCTTGTAGCACTCTTGGTTTACTTCAGACCTCCTCAATCCAACAACTGAAATAGTTGAATCAGCAATGCACAATTCATTTTCAATTTATATGGTGCTTTCCTCCTCCTAAGTGGAAAGTCATGATTTGTTCTTTTCTAAAAATCAGCAATTACTTAACTCGGCCACGGCCCATCCTGTCTCTTGTGGCAGATGTGTCTGCTTGAACCTCTGTGTGCAGGTCATCGGCAGCGGCGCTAGTGATGGTCTAGACAGTCAGCCTAAGAGATACCAGATACAAGACTGCTTCCTAAGGCCACTAACCCCAGCAAATCTGTTTCCTGTTTGAATTCCTATTCTTTTATAGACTCCATCACACCACTAACTACTCTAAACTTGCAATCTCTAATTATTCCATATGAGTTAATCATGTCTCTCCAACTAGGTTCCTTCTTTGAGCTAGGAGCAATTATTTTGTTTCACACTAAATGCCTAGTATGTTGCTGGACTCATTCAAAGTGTTCGGTAAGTTCTTGCTAGAGGTGTTTCAAGTTCACTATACTGAGATACAAATGATCATGTCTAAAGATAGCATATCTCACTTTGTAGTTTTTAAAATACACTATGAAATATTGACTTTCAAAAAGGAAACTTTCATTTTTTTAAAGCAAGGTAGAGGTTTACTCTTGTGCAATATTTAAAAGTAAATTAGAGAGAAATAGAGAGAAAGAAAGAGGAGATTTACCTCCCCAAGGCAAGGAAGGGGGCCAAAGTCAGGAAGCATGGCAATAGCCATAGCTTAAAGAGCACTTGGTCACATCAGACTCTAGCAAGGCAATGGCTGGAAACTTTCTTTTTTTAAAATTCTAGAAATATGAAAAGCTAAGCATAATGACATTTAACAGTTTAAATATCTATTAAATGTTATTTCATACCACATTTTGGTCTTTACAGCTTTGGCTAAACCCTTACCATTGACTCCTGAATCACTTAAAGTTTCTGCCAATTCTACACATCAATGTTTGCATTTGCAATGGACTGTCCGCAACATTCCTTATCATCAGGAATTAAAAATGGTATTTCAGATACAGATCAGTAGAATTAAAACATCCAATGTCATCCGGGTGGTAAGTATTATTTTTTTTTGGCTTAGTATTGTAAAAACTTTTTCTGATGCCGTGATTTGTCCTTTATAACATCTCAAACAAATCTCATTATGGAAACACGTTGGCCATTCAAAACAGTTTTTCTAAACAATTACATTTCTGTGTTTTCAGTTAAGAGGATTCAGGATAAAGTAATATGACAACTGTGATTTGGTAGGTAAAATGGGATATATTAAGACTATATACTATTTTCTCTGTTCTGCTCTGTCCTTTGAGAGGGCTATTCATCCTTGTGAGCACTGAATTCCAAAGACCCATGCAGATCAACTATTTCATTCCTCTTACTTCTTTCTTCTCTGTCCATCAGATGTTCTCCCAAATAAGGTGTATTAGTTTGGTGACATTTTTCTGCCATTGTGGCTTCCCGTCAGTTTCTTTGCTTATACCATGCTGAAATGCAAAAGTACTAGTGTTTCACATTGTAGTTAGTTGAGGTTCTCCAGGGGCCACATTGGAGAGCAACTTACTGTGTCCTTTTTTGTCTCATATGTGACTTTTTCTACAACAAATTAAATTAAGAAAATCCTTAAATTCATGTTATTTTTGTCTTTGTATTATTTGAGGGTAGATTTTTTCACTTGTATTGGCTCAAATGATGGTTGTGTTTGTGCTGCCCAATGCTTCCCCACCTAGTGCATTGGGATATACTGGTGGCTCCTTTGATGATCATTGCTCATCTGATAGCCCTAATATTCTATAAATGCATAGTGTTCTGGTATTATTATCATGGGGTATTTAAGGATAGTGGCATGTTTTCTCATGGAAGGGACCTGAGGATTGGCCTAGAGGTGAGGGAGCACAGGACTGTACTCAGGCTCTCTATGAGCTCTGGTGGGTCCACTCTTCTCTCAGGTGGTGGGTGCAGGGATCCAGGATGATTAGGTCCTTTAGTAAAGAGTGAGGGCCTCTGTTCTTAAAGACTTCAGTAACTTTCCACATCCATTATAGCATTTGAGATCTGAGCAATGAAAGTTTGGCTCATTTAGGATTCATACTGAGTCTGTAATTCCATCCCTCAAAGGACAGTTTTCCACATTGAGAATTGTTTAGCGTGCTGATTTTCAACCATAGGGATGTTTGTGTGTCACTGCTTACTTCCCACCATTAGCACAACTTCCTAGCAAGTCTGATTTTTGTATTTTTACTGGATACACTCATTGATGATTTGGGATCAGTAAAAGCATTTGAGCAAAGGTTATGTTGAGGCTAAGAACTAACCAAGAAAAAGAAATTGGGGGTGGCGGGAATGCTGGAAGAATTGTAGAAGTAGTAGTTAATGCCATTAACAAAAATAACATTTACCATAGACCAAGTGGATCCCATTCTATATTTTTTCTGAAAGATATTTTTTATCTGTCTTTCGGAAAAATATAAAATGGCATCGACTTGGTCTACGGAGAAAGTATCGTTGGCCAGGTATGGTGACTCAAACCTGTAACCCCAGCACTTTGGGAAGCAGAGATGAGAGGATTGCCTGAGCCCAGAGGTTCAAGACCAGCCTGGGCAACTTGGTGAGACCTCGTCTCTACAATAAATCAAAAAATTAGCTGGGCATGGTGGCGCATGACTGTCGTTCCAGCTACTTGGAAGGCTAAGGTGGAAGGATCACCTGAGCCCTGCTGTGATGGGTAGCTCCAACTCAAAAGGAGAGAAAAAGAAAAGAAAGTAACAATAGCCATAGACCAAGTGGATCCTATTCTGTATTTTTCTAAAAGATAGTTCATACATGTTATTATATGAGAGAAAATAATGCTAGCCATAGTCTAAGTGGATCTTATCCTATATTTTTTGAAAAGCAGTTCATATCTGTTTTCATATTCATGCAATCATCTTCTTTGCAAGGAAAAGTGGCTTGTGAGGCTTGCTTCTGTAACTTACTCGAGATCCATAGGGTAGAGTTTTGTCTTGTCTATTGTATTATGTTCACAACGCCCAACCCAGCATGACTACAATAGAGAAGAAAGCACAGAGAGTCTTGCTGTGCTACTCCAAGTGACAGAGGAAGGGCAGTGTCATCCTTCACCTCCATGCCCAGACAGGGGTGACAGTCATATGGAGGGTCAGTAGACACATGCCCCACAATGCTGCTGATGCTGTGAGAGGCCTTTGTCTGTATCTCTCATGTCTGAAGTTGAAGAGTGACATAAAATTCTCCTCCAGTTGAGGAGGAGGATGCCACTTCTGTCTGGACAAAAATCTCCCTTTCACGGAGCAACATCCTAGAACGCAAGGCTGACAGGGCACCCTCACTCGTACAGAGTGGGCAACTTCTAGACTCAGTGTCTCAGAACCCAAACAAGCTGAAGGACAATCACCTTGGTTAGGTGCTTGCAGCTGGACCAGGGGCAGCAAGCCATCTCCTGGATGGCACTGACCACTCAGAACACTGCTGGCAGCCGAAATACACAGTCCTGCCCTGGGTCAATGTTCTGCTTTTCCCTTCCAGCCATTTGCTTTATGATTTTGTCAATAACAGGGGAAGGCAGAGACGAGTAACAGCTCAAGCCTGGAAGGAGCCCGGGAGCAGGAATCAATTTAGGGATAGAACCCACACCTTAGTAAAAAATCAGGAACGTCAGGTAGACTTTTGTGTAAATGTATGTGTCAATTTCTTGTGACTTACTGATGGCTACAAGGGTCAAATTAAACTCGCTTCAGTGAATGAAAATAACATTCAGTGAGCGAAAATGAAGGACAATTCATCACATTTAAAGAAAAAAAAATCACTGAATTGATGTAGTCATGGTAAGTTTTATCTCCTTCATTGCCAAGGCTATAACGACTACAAAGCCAAGTTGGAGTTAGATGGAATCTACACAAATAGTGTTGGGGGAAATAGTGCCCATCACATATTAATAAAGTAATTAAGCCGGGCTCAGTGGCTCAGCCTGTAATCCCGCGCCTTTGGGAGGCTGAGGTGAGTGGATTGCCTGAGCCTGCGGGTTTGAGACCCGCCTGGGCAGCGAGACCTCATCTCTACAATAAATCAAAAAACCAGCCGGGCGTGGTAGCGCATGCCTGTAATTCCAGCTACTTGGAAGGCTGAGGCGGAAGGATCGCCGGAGCCCAGCAGGTCGAGGCTGCGGTGGCCAGGAGCGGCCACTGCACTCCAGTCTGGGTAACCGAGTGAGACTCCAACTCAAAAACAAACAAACAAACAAACAAACAAATACAGTGCTTAAATCATTCAACTCAGAGTTTAGATTATGGGCCCAGGTCAGGCATTGTGCCAGGCACGGGGGTATCAGTGCTGAGCCTGCTGGCAAGAGTGAGGAGAGAAACTTACCAGCAGAGGATTCTAAATATGGATGTGTGCTCAGGTCACTGCCGAGGTGCTGTGGGGTTGGGGTTGAGGTTAAGCATGACCTTCTCCCACAACAGTACAAAGGGCTGCTTGAGACAAAATATCAAGAGGATTGAAGTTAGTTTAGCAAAGAGGGTGGAAAAAGCGCTCTGGGCAGGTGCAAAAGGTGTGAGCTGAGGCCCTGAGGTAAGGGTCTGGGGTGCTTCCAGGACTGAACAGCATACTGCTGTGCTAGAGCCCCAAGCACATGGGGACAGGGGCATGGGCCAGGCCACACAGGTCCATGGGGAACGAGCTCAGGCTTTGGTTTTTAATCTTGAGAGCATTAAGAACATGGGAAGTGGCAAGATCTGATTTGAAGTTTTTAACAAGTTCACTCCATGGGGGAACTGGGGAAGGTAAGGGGTGGCCAGTGAGAAGCCAGCTGTGGGACTGGGCCAGGGCAGAGATGGGGGTGAAAGAAGTGGCTGCGTTTGAGGAAGATGTGGGAGGTTAAATTCAGTCTGTGACTTGTAGACATTATAGGGAAGTCACCATTATAGATATAGTTCCTTCTGTGTGTCAGAGGGGATGTTTGCTTTAAATTTAAAAAAAAATTCATGCAAAATATACTTGAGATTGTTCATGTTAAATAGTGAAAGTTTCATGGATCAGAGGATCACTGGGAGGCCCAGACTTCACCTGTACGATTACTACTTAACGTGTGTAATCCTGAATTGTACCCTACGTCTTTAAAACAAAATTTAAAGAAACTAAAATATACTTAAAAGAAAAAAGATTGTTTTGTGATCTAGAAATAAAATAATGTGGTAAACTGAAATAAAATGTAAATATTTTAAAAAGCACAATTCTGCATAGAGTGAAAAAGGAGGTGCACCGTTAAATGCTGCCTGGGTAGACTAGGGTGTTCTCATGCCAAGACTGTGTTTAGTTCTGCCAGGGGCACTGTTTCAATTTAGCGATTTGGACAGGGAATAGACATAAATGGAAGGCCTCCAAGTTGCTAACTCCAAGCAGTGTGTGACATGTGAGTTATCCCATCCCTTCACTGAGGACTTATCGTTTGCCCTTAGAATCATGGATGCATAATACTCATTCAGTTTCCCGCAGGGAGTGCAAGGTACTTGTTGTCTCCACTTTGCAGCTGTGGGCAGGGGGGGATCAGTAGTCCAGGAGGAGGCACACTGAGGAGAAAGTGTGCCAGGAGCTTTGGGGGACACCGAGAAAAAAAGCACAGACCCTGCTTCCTGGGGCCATGCTCTAGTCACAGATGACATACCAACTACTAGCCACAGGAGTGCTACAGGGGAGGTTGAGATGGGAGGAATTCAGAGGAAAGAACAAGAAAAACTTTCTGAAGGAGATGAAGTATGACCTGGGCTTGAAGAATGGGACAAATCCCACTGCTGAGGGGGTAGGGGACAACAACCCAGGGACACCCCATGAGCAAACACTGAGGCATAAGAGCATAAAGCATATTCCAAAAGTGTAGGGTAGGCCCTATGTATGCTAGTTTCCTGCAAGGGACTGGTAGGTTGGAGCAAGATTATAGAGGGTCTTACATGGCAAGGTAAGATGTAAAGGAGCCGTTGAAGCCTATGGAATTTGAGAATGGGATTGCCAGCATCTCAGAAAGATTAAGGCAAAGGGCTGTGCCAAAAGACCAAGCTGCAGTTCAACTTGGGCAAGCTTCCCACAGAATAGTGTAAAATGTTCTATATGATTGACATCTTCAAAGCTTAGGATTCTAACAGATGGAGCTCGAAGGAGGGGATGTGGTTCATGTGGCCACCAGACATGAAACAAGAGACAGAAAAACAAGGAAGACATGGACAGCCATCTCTTGACTTCTGGGAGATAGTGGAACTCCCAGGGTGCCATGAAGGACTGCCCTCTCTACTGAGATTTGGCCAACCTGATCCAAATCTGGATAAAAATCTGGATATACACTTTTAAATCCATCTTTTTTTTAAAAAATTACTCAATTCTCTAGTTTTCAAGAATTTCTTAGCAGATTCTCTGTGACCAGCACTGTGAACACCTTCTGTCTGATCTGTTCCCCCAAGACTTTGAGTAGTTTCTGTTTTCTCTCCTATTTGCTCCACATGAGGCCCCTGGAATTAGAGGGTATGTGAGGCCCCTGGAATTAGAGGCCACAAGGATGGGGAGCTAAGTTTTCAAAAGGCAAAGGGTACTGGCTGGCTCATTGCTGAGACACCAGAGCAAGGGGAATTGACTAGATAGAAGTGGACTGCATTTGAACATGCTGTGAACTTACAAGGGGGTCTTAGGTTGTGCTTTGGGATAGGTCAAGTCAAGCTATTTTCCATGAAAGGATGACTATCTGTTTCCAAATGTTTCCCTTTGTTTTTAGGAGAATTATAACACCACTGTGAAGTGGAAGCAGGTTCTGCATTGGAGCTGGGAATCTGATCTCCCTTTGGAGTGTGCGACACACTTTGTAAGGATGAAGAGTCTAGTGGACGATGCCAACTTTTCTGAGCTGAATTTCTGGAGCAACTGGAGCTCATGGAAGGAAGTCAATGGTAAGAAGCAAGGTGGTTACAAGAGTGAAAAGATTTAATATCTTATATTATCAGGGATCAATAGTCAAATAGTGGAAATCCCTTTAGAGAAGTCCTAAGTACACAACAACATTATTTTCCTTTAGCTGCTATAGGAACTAAGAGCACAAGTATGAAATTTGGCACCAGAGAAAGATGTCTAAAGTTTTGCTTCTGGACTTACTCATTGAGCCAAGTGTACAAATTCAGACAATTTTGTATTTGTTTTCCAAGTGTGTAAAATATGTGTATTATAGAATGCTAAGCGAACAAAGCAGGATATATATTGCACATATGTTTTTATTAGAGCAACACAAAATGTATATGCATCTAGAGTGGAGGTTGGGAACTTTCTCTGTTAAAGGCCAGATAGGAAATATTTTAGACTTTCAGACCATATAGTCCCTGTTGTGACTATTCAACTCTGCCACTATAGTGTGAAAGTAGCCATAGATAGTGTGTAAATGAATGAGAGTGCTGTGCTGTTGAAACTTTATTTACAAAAACAGATGGTTGTGTTTTGGGATAGCACGTTGACCCAATTCTAATCTAGAAAAAAGGGGAAATATGGAAAAAATGATGAGATTGCAGATAAATATCTTTTAAATATCCCTTAATATTGATTATTTAATTTTATTGTTATTAAAATTTAGAGTGGGTTTGTCATAGTTTCTTATGTTCCAGTTAAGCTAATAATAATAATGAAATAATAATAGAATTAAAGCTACATTCTAGTCACTGATTTAAGCACTACCTATTAACTTAGTTCTCATATCTGTGGAATATGCATTATTCTTATCACTACTTCATAGATGAGGAAACTGAGGTACTGAGAGGTTAAAGAACCCATGCAAGGTCATCAAGACATAAGTGGTAAAGTGAGAATTCCAACCTGAGCATTCTGACTCTAGAGGCCTTGTGCTTAACCATTACATCCTGCTACTGAAAACAGGGACACGTGTACAGAAAAAAATAGGTATTAAAAAGATAGAGAGAAAGAAAGAACTACATTATAAACAAATTTGATAAAATATGCTAGGATTCTCTAAACTGTAATCTCAAAACTAATTTAAGAATAAATGGAAAACCTGAATATTCCCAATCCCAAAGCACTGACTGTCAACCAGTTACACGGTAGAATCATCTCATGACCTTTAAAACAAAACCCATGTCCAGGCCACACCACATGGATGACTGCAGTTTTAGTGCCCAATGGGTCAGCAGCCAGACTTCAGCTAACTGAAGGCGTAGGAAATCCTGAGCAGCATGTACAACAACTTCTTCAGGGAGGCTGACTGTGCAGGAGAGGTTAGAGAGGGTGCCAGGAGGGAGGCATGGGAAGCCAGTGAGTTTCCTTAAAGGGAGAGTCCTTTGGATTTTAATATTTCAATGAATCCTGAAGAAGGAGAGACAGAAGCAAAAGAAGATGATACAAGGGTATTTCAAAAAGTTCATGGAAAAATGGAATTAAAATATAACAATAGAAACTTTTTTTTTTTCAACATAAGCTCCATCAAGTTTAAGACACTTTGGCTCAGTCCTACCTGTCCCATCATGGTAAGGTAGTAAGGAGGACATGAGATGAATGTATATACAAAATTAGCACAGTACCTCCCATATATCTAGAACTCCATGGAGAACAGCCACTGCTGTTATAATAAGCTAACAATAGCAATCACAGAATAATCAGCAGTGGTAATAGTAAGGCTCTATCCTTGGCAGTAACAGCTATAACAGTGTTATCAATAGGAGCAATGATGGAAAGGAGTGTTTTGTATGAACCAAAGGGTAGAAGTTTGATGGAGAATACTAGGTTGCTATTTTCTTTAGGAGGTAGAAAAACTTAAAATTATCTCCTGAAAGTGAGGTGGGAGGGGGCTGAGTTTAATTTTGGGTGAGATTCTAACTCAGTTGTCCTTTTTTTTCCTTGCAGTACAAGAGTCTCTTGAACAGGACACACTGCTCATGTTCCCTAAAGATAAGCTGGTAGAAGAAGGCTCCAATGTCACCATTTGTTATATTTCTAGGAACACGCAAAATAACATATCTTGTCGTTTGGAAGAGAATCAGATTCATGGAGAACAGCTTGATCCACATGTATTTGCATTCAACTTGAATAATGTTTCTTTCATTAGGAAACATGGGACAACCATCTTTTGTGAGGGGCCCCCAAAACAGAAGAAGGGCATCGTTCTCTTTGTCTCAAGTAAGTACTCAAATTCTCCGTGGCTCTTTCTTTTTATTTCCTGAGGAATAGATTGAATCTCCTTTGTTAGAAGGCAAGTAAATACTTCTACTCATGGTCTTGATTTTCTTTTGTTTCCCAAGTCTTCTAGAAGAGACTCTGAAAGTGATATTCTAAAGTAATATCTCCAGGATTTCCTGTTATTTTCTTGTCCTTACTGAAAGTTATATTCCTAGAAATCAATGGAATCAAAGGAGAGAAAGTTCAGGTCATGACCTGGACCACTGAGAAAATATCCTGCTTTGTCTCAGCCATGCTAGAATTACCACGGGGTCATGAGAGAGGAGAGAGGCTACAGGTCAGACAATCACAGAATGTTAACCAGGATAGTGGCCTGGAAGACCTGGGTTTGAATCTTCTTTCTCTGGCTGGGTGTGTCATCTTGGCCAAGTTTCCCAAACTTTCTGAGTCAGTTTCCTCTTCTGTGAAATGAAAGATGGTGCTGGTGATTGTAAGGATTGATGCACATGAGCAGTGCCTGTCTCTGATACAATAGCTGTGAACAGTAGATCAGCAAATGGAGGCCATTACTGTTCTGAACTGCGTAGCAAATTAGCTTATCAGATACATAGTGGAATGGGAACATTTTAAGTTTTATGTACGTCTGTTTGTGCCCACCCTGTGGTCTCCTGTGTTTTGTTTTGAGATTCTCATCCCCCTGCACAGTAGGGCAATACCTGTGATGTCTTCCCTCCCTGCTTCTTCTGCCAAAGGAAGTGTCCAGTCTCTGAGATGCTTGGTTCCCACTGAGGGCGGCAGTCACTCCAGAGACTTAGAGATGCTTTGCTATTCCTTGGAATACTCAGCTCTTGGCTGTTGAGTTTAGTAGGTTCACAAAATCTGACTATCTTTCTCAAGCCCCCCAAACTTTCTGTAAGCCACAGCACCTGAAATGAAATAATGGCAGGCCCGGGGAATACAACCTTTGTCAAATGGACAGGGTGTCAACCACTTGTACAACACTGACCACACATCCTTGTGATATCTCAGAAAATCACAAGGGAAGGAAAGAGAGGGGACCATGGTGATGAGGCACTTGAAAGGTGACTTTAGGGTGCTGTTGCTGTGTAGGCTTCCACCTCAGCAATCCCTTTGGAATAACTCTGTGGCTTCAGACCCCAACAGAGCTTCTTATTTGGAATGCCTTTCAATAAAGGGATTTAACTATGTCTTTTGTCTGTTTTCTCTTGTATGGACAGAAGTACTTGATGAGCCCAAGGACTTTTCTTGTGAAACCCGGGACTTCAAGATTTTGAGCTGTACTTGGGATCCTGGGATGGATACTGCCTTAGGTTTTTCTAAGCAACCTTCCCAAAGCTACACCTTATTTGAATCGTAAGTTAGCTCTGGGTTATTGACAGATTTGTCTTTGCTTAAGGTGCTTGTTACAACATAGCAAAATCTACACTTAGATGTTGCAGAACATTGGAACAAATATCTCAAAGCCACCTAGCAAGATCAAATCGGAAGATTAAAGCGGAAATCTTTAAGCAGTCACAAGTCACGAAATTTTTGTTCTTGAGTACCAAGTTCATATGAGCAAAGTTTTTGTTCTTGAGTACCAAGTTCATATGAGCAAGTTCATATGAGAATGCTTTCTACTTGGAATCTTTTTAAAGGAATGTTTGACATAAAATTATAAGAAAGATAGTTAATGGAATTCCTTGTTGTAAAAATAGTCCTGCGTGTTAATATGGGTCTAACTAATTTATGACTTTTTAAAGAATATTCAAAGTAAATTAAAGGATGACCACCCACAAGGAGGAGTCAGAAATTCATTGTTAATGAATTTAACCACATATATCAATTTCTTTGAAACAATATTTGATTATGGGTATTTGTTGGTGATAGATCAATGCTATTGTGTGAAATATAGTTTGAAAGTCACTGAGTATACCCGGAGAAATAAGGGATGTATCCGCTTTGACAAAAGTGTAAGCCCTATAATTGTTGTTTTATTTTTTAAAGATTTTCTGGGGAAAAAAAACTTTGTACACACAAAAACCGATGTGATTGGCAAATAACTCAAGACTCTCAAGAATTCTATAACTTCACACTCACAGCTGCTAATTACTTAAGGAAGAGAAGTGTCAATATTCTTTTTGACCTGACTCATCGAGGTGAGACTGGAGTTGTTGCAGCCCACATTGGCCACTAACATGTCTTTGTTTGGCAGGCTGTGTGATGGAGTACTGTAAATGTGTTGTGATCTTTGCCTATTTCACAGCCTAGGTGAAAGTTAGAATTTATACCAATTGTTCATGCCACACTTCTCATGGATGCATGCATCCCCCATTATTTGTCTGTTCTGATAATGTCATAATCACCAATGAGTTTTGTACCCACCTTCAAAACTAGGACTCAACAATAGCTTATTTGATATCTCATTCTATAACCCCTATCCTGCTCATTCTGCTGAGATAATTATCATGTTAAATTGTGTGTGTGCATTCCCATTTCTTATGTAATCCTAATAATGTTTTTTATTTTATTTGGTTTTAATGTATATAAAGGATATCAAGCTATGTGTAATAATTTTTATATAATATTAAATTTCCAAGATTTGCCCATATTGTAGAGTGTTACTGTAGTCTATTCATTTTTACTGCTGCACAGTATTTTGCTGTGTAGATATTCAGTGTTTTATTTATACGTCACTTTTGATGAATTTGCATGTTGTATCAAAGTTTTTGTTCTTGAGTACCAAGTTCATATGAGCATTTTTATATGTGCCCAGTATACATCTACAATTGTTTTTCTTGAGTATACACCTAAGAGTGGGATAGGTAGGGCATAAAATGTGTGAAGAATGTTCAACTTATGAGATAAGGTCAAATTATTTTTCAAAGTAGTTATATCAATTATATTCCCACCTCATGGATTCACATATTCTCTCCAACTTGGCATTGGCACATTTTTCATTTTTGGCAATTAAATAGCTGTAAAATGGTATTTCATGATGATCTTGATCTATACATCCTTGGCTTTGAATTGCATTCTATGCTATGACCACATATGTATTGTTTTTTATGAAAAGCTTGTTCATGCTATTTGCCCATTTTCCTATGCATTGCTTATGTCTTTTGTTTTGGTAAGAATATTTAAGTATTCTTGATACTAATTCTTTGTTGTTGATTTCTATACTGCTAATATCTTCTCCCAATTAGTTATTCACTTACTTTTCTATGTCTATAAAACAAAAGTTCTCAATTTTAATATAGACAATTATATCAAAATATTTTAAAGAAGTTATTTCTTGGTTTTTTGTTTTTTGTTTTTTTGGTTTATTTAGAAATTTGAAAGAAAGAGAGAAGAGATTCAACACCCCAAGGTAGGGGAGAAGGCCAAAGCTAGGAAAACATTGCAACCATAGCTCAAAGAGTCATGTGGCTAGACCAAAGTTTAGTAAAGCAGTAGGCTAAAGAAGTTATTTTCTATCCCAAGATCAGAAGGATAGTTACCTACAATTTTTTACTAAGAATTTTAAGTCTTTTAAAAAGACAATTAAATCTTAGATCCATCTGGGATTTTTTTTTAATATTGAGGTAGGGATATAACTGAATTTTTCAGATTGTGAGGTAGGAATATATTGAATTTTTCAGATTGCTAACCATTTTTCCATTTCATTGACTAGCTCTTGTTTCTCTAATGATTTGGTGTGCCATCTCTTTACTATTATGGAAGTGTAATGGAGTTCTAAGCTCAATTCCACTGTTCAGTTTGTTTATTCCTCTACTAGTATCACACTAACTTAATTAACTAAAGTTACAAGTGAGTTTTGATATTAGGTAGGATAAGTCTCCCTGCCTGTTCTTTTTCAGACATGTTCTCACTATTCTTGGTGCTATACTCTTCTATGTATATCTGGTGATTTATCAAATTCTATGAAAACCCTTGCTGGGATTTTCATTGGATTTGTCTTTAATCTATAAATGCAACTTGGAGAGATCAACATCTTTATGTTACTAAATCTTCCTATGCATGGACATATTACTATATTTTAAAATTTATGTAGGACTTTGTTAATGTCTTTTCATAAAGCTTTTACATTTTCTCACATACACTTCTTGTGTGTTTTTTGTACTACATCCACTAAATAAGTTTTTGAAATGTTTTTATGTTTTAAATGTTTTTAGCATATAATCTCCACTTTTTCTATTCTTCCATTTTGAATTTTTTTTAAATTTGGAACTCTTTTCCTATTTAAAAATAGTTGGACTATATCTTCATTATTAAAGCACATAGATATTATGTATTATATCTTCTTCCTTTTAAATCTTGCTGAATCTTGCCGATCTACAAGTAACTATATATGTTTGATGTTCACTATTAGTTTGTCTGTAAATGCTTCTCTGGTCATTTTGGTTATCTTAAATTCTTTCTCTAGTACATTTATCAGAAAGTGCTTATGGCAACAGTTGCCTGAATTTCTGAATGACAAAAAATTTTATTCTTGTCTTTGTATTTAAAGGTCAGTTTGAATGGATATAAAATGCTTTTGCTTTCATCTTCTTCCTTGAGTATCATAAACTCCATTGTTGCATTTTTTTCTGGCATAAAGCAAGACTGATGAAAAGTCTAATGGTACTAGAATCTATTTTTTTTTCATATGATCTTTTTGCCTAGCTACTCAAAGAATTTTTTTTAATTAAATAATTTTATTATACTTTGTCTTGGTGTTGGCTATTCTAGGTTTATAATTTCAGTAACATAGTATATTCTTTCAATATGTAGTTTTAAATATTTTTTAATTCCAAGAAAATTTTCTGAATTACAGTTTTTAGTAGTTTTTTGGTTCTCTTCCTTTGGTTTTCATCGTCAGAAGCTCCTGTTATCCATATATTGGCCATTCTTTCTGATCTTTAATATTTGTCACTTTCTCTTGAATTCTTTTTATTTATTTTAGATTTAAAATATTTTTTCTTTTTACTTTCTATTTGCTTAAGGAACTACCTGTTGTGTTGATTTGCTTCTGATAATTCCTCCTAGTTTAGTCTTCATTTTTGAATTTATTTTATATATATTTCTTTCCTGAGTTCTAATAACTCTTTTATGATTTTTTTCTAAACCTGATTTGTGTTGTTTTTTATTATCTTGTATCACTTCTTTAATGTCTTTTAGTCTATTTTGAAATCATTATTTTAACATTAGTTCTGCTTTGCCTGTGGTTATAACTTCCTTTCCATTCAGAATATTATTTACATGTGCTTCTTGTTATTCAATCAATCTTATGAGAAGTGTAACTATTTTGATTTTTTTCTTTTTCAAAAAAACAGTTTTTGCTCCTAAAAATATTTTTTTTAATCAATATTTTTTATTTTGATATTGTGGGGTACAGTTCAGGGTTAGGTATACAAATATGCTTCATTCAGGCCCCCTTGTTGATAACAGGTGTCTCCCCATCCCCAGACAGATGTTTACTACCATTAGTCCTATTCCCCCCCCATGGTTTCCCACCACTGTCAGTCATTTTCTTATGGTAGTGCGTTGGATGATCAAGGTCCACTATATGAGTGAGAATATGTGATACTCAGATCTTTGTTTCTGTGAGAGGTCACTCAGTATTACAGACTCTAGCTCCATCCAAGTTGCTGCGAAATTCATGATTTTGTTCTTTTTTATGGCTGCATAGTATTCCATCATATATAGTACCACATTTTTTTTTTTTAATCTGCCTGTCAGCTCTCTGCCTGTCACTCAGTTCCAGTCTGTGGATGGCAGCACTGCCTGGCCAGAGCTGGATACGTCCAAATTCTGCCTCCTCACTGTCACCTTCCTCTCCCTTCTTCTGGAGCTGTGGTCACAGCCTGGATTAGAGCCAGGGCTAGTGATCTCCAAGTTAGCTTGGGACAGTAAACAGGGTCCAGGACTGAAGAGAAAAATCAGCCAGACACTAGCCATTCTGACAGCAAAACCAGTTGGTGAAAATCAAGAAGTCAGAAGCAACTGGAAGCAGGAATCCAAGCAAGTGTCAAAACCAAGGAGAAGGCTGGACTCAGTGGCTCAGCCTGTAATCCCAACACTTTTCAAGGCCGAGGCAAGTGGATTACCTGATCCCGCGGGTTCGAGACCAGCCCAGGAAACTTGGCGAGACCTCGTGTCTACAATAAATCAAAAATTAGCCGGGTGTGGTAGCATGCACCTGTAGTTCTGTCTACTTGGAAGGCTGAGGTGGAAAGGAATGCTGGAGTCCAGCATGTCAAGGCTGGGTGGTCGTGAGTGTGCCATGGCACTCCAGCCTGAGTACCACATTTTTTAAATCCGGTTCTCTTTTGATGGGCAGCATGGTTGTTTCCAGGTTCTTGCTATTGTGAACAATGCTGCGATAAACATTCGCGTGCAGGTATCTTTTTTATAGAGTGATTTGAGTTCTTCAGGGTATATTCCCAGTAGGGGGATTGCAGGGTCATATAGGAGGTTGATGTTTAGAGCTTTTAGGAATCGCTACACTGCTTTCCACAGAGGTTGCACTAGTTTACACTCCCACCAACAGTGTAAGAGTGTTCCCTTTTCGCCACACCCTCTCCAACAACTATTATTTTCTGAGTTATTGATAATTAAAAATACTATTTTTATTGTAGTTTTTTTGGGGGAAATTGAATTTCCACTCTTATTTTTATTCTGTTTCCTTCTATGTTCTTGGATTTACTCTGTTGTTCCTTTTATTTTCATGAGTTGGATACTGGTTCACAAATAAAATATTAATATTTAAAGCTATACATTTTCATCAAAATGCCAGTTTTGTGACACCCAAAACAATCCAATGTTTTCACATTGTACTGCTTTCATTATAGTGAGCTTCATATAATACCATCTCTAACCCATGAATTATTTGTTTTTTAAATTTTCTAAAAAAGAAGAAATTTTTGTCTTTTTGTTATTAACTTTTAACAGAATTTCACTATGGTGAGAGAAGGTGTCTGTGATACGTGTTTATAGAAATTGGTGAGGTTTGTTTACAGTCTTGTACCTTGCTGTCTGGACCAGAAACATCAACTTGGGAGCTTTGTAGGAGAGCAAAATCTCAGATCCCACCTGAGTTCTATGAGTCTGACTCTGCATTTTAATGAAATCATCAGGTGATTTTTATCCATATTAAATTTTGAGAAGCATTAGTCTAGTATATAATGAATTGTTTTAAGTTTTCTATGTGTTAGGCTAAGTTTGTTAATTGTTTTGTTCAGATCTTCTATATCTTTCTTGATTTTGCAGGGCTTCTGTTCTTCCTTAATCTTACTTCTGGAACGACCTGCTCCACAAAACTTGACCCTATGTTTTCTTTCCTACCCATCTGGAATTTTTTTCTCTCTGGACAATATCATCCATGCCTGTGGCTTTAGTAACTTCCGATATACCGATGACAAATCTTTTCTCAGCTGTAGATCCATATTTCTGATTATATTCTTGACATCATCATTGGAATATCTCAAACACACCTCACTTTGCATGAGGCTTCCCTGGCTTCTGTCCATGTCTATCCTTTGGCTCATGAGTCTTCTCTGTGAAGGCTCACATTGCGCATGTTAGTTCCCTCTCAGATGTCTCAAGGGCCTGTAGAGGACCTCTCTTAATTCTCTCTTGGTTGCCTCAGTGCAACTGAGTGCTAACTTCCTGAGTTTTCTGGCCCCAGGACTGAGTGATCATATAAGAGTGTTGAGCTCTCCTGTTTCCACATTTTTTTTCCTCTGCCTCAGTCCATATAGCCAGCTCACCTACATCCTCGGTGTGTATATCTGTGTATATGTGACTTACTTATGTCCCTCTTATCACTCCTTCCCTATAAAACATCTAGCTGCACGTCCAGCCCTTACACCCCCAGTCTGATGTCTCCACCTTGAGTAGGGTATTATACCTTTTCCACTTCGCCAATAAGCCATGGTTCTGTCAGATTGACTCCTGCTTGCTGTGCCAATTTTGTGGAGTAGACTCTCTGGGTACTCACTGGTGATCAACTTGTCTAAATCCAGTGAAACAGGAGACACTCAAACACAAGTTACATGAAGTGGATGTATTACTGACAGATAGGCAACAAGGGACAACAGAAGCCTAGAACTCATTGCCGGCTGGTTCCCCAGCACTCAGGAAAGCTGCCCACGGCCAGTAGAAACTCATCTTTGATTGAGTTCCTCACTTGTACTTTCTGAGGGACAGCAGAAAGCACCCATCCTGTCAACACATGACTCACTGGACTAAGATGTTCAAGGACATCCTGTTTCTAGTGTGGACAGGAACAGAAACAGGTCTGTTCTGGCCAGTGCCCCTCTCATCTCAGGATGTTCCACTCCCAGCACATTCTATAGATTTTAGGTTGTATCCTTGACACTGTTCATGTTATTTTGGTTAGACTCTGAATTCTGCTGTTCTTCTCCCTCATGGGGCTGTCTTTCCCAAATTTTGACTCCACTCCACAATTTGCCTGCTTGTGTTTAATTTTAAGAATTCTTAGGTAGTTTAAAAAAATTTTGTTCAATATGTCTAATAGAATCGGTGAGAGAGAACAATTGCAGTTGGCTTAATCTATCTTGTCTGTAGGGCTGGTCTTGTCATGTTCTCAAATAAACAAAAATTACTTGTAGAACAAATAAATGAAGAAATGGACTGTCTGTTTACCAACGTCTTTTGGATCTTGAATTTTTGGAGCTTGAATTTTTTTGTTTCTTTTTCTTTGTTTTTGGCAGTTCATCCAATGAATCCCTTTAGTGTCAACTTTAAAAATGTAAATGCCACAAATGCCATCATGACCTGGAAGTTGCACTCCATAAGGAATTATATGACCTATTTGTGTCAGGTTGAGCTCTATGGTGAAGAAAAAATGATGCAAGTAAGAATGATGCTTAATTTTCTATTTTCAAAAAGTTTTTATGTCCTGAGCAAAGGGACTACCGAATAAATTTGCTTTAAACTCTTATTTCTGTGTGGGTTCAAATGGTGTGGGTCATCTATTTTTAAAGGGCCATAAAATTAATCATAGACTTTTAGAGGTGGGAAGAGGAATTTAGAGGGTTTTTTGTTTTTGTTTTTCCAAAGATTTGATTTGGCTTTGCAATGGAGATTTCTTCAATTTTCTGTCTTTTATCTTTTATTTTTATTTTTTCATCAAGCAACACAATGTTTCCGTCAAGGTGAATGGTGAGTATCTCTTAAGTGAACTGAAACCTGACACTGACTATATGGCCCGAGTACACTGTGCTGTCGCTAACCACTTCTGGAAATGGAGTGAATGGAGTCATCAAAACTTCACCACTTCTGAAGCTGGTATGTTCAGCTCCCTGGCATTCAACACAAGGATCTAAGCCTCAAGAGATGGGTTGGCTTCCCTGTGAGCTTTTGGTTGTACCAGAAACTAAGAGGAAAGTATTTCAGCAGAGGCAGGGTAGCATTTTTAAAAGAATGGATTAAATGCCAGATGAGAAGTGTGTGGGAAGATGTCAACCTCAAACATTTGACATTAGTATTATTTCTGCTGCATATTTTCTCTCTTATCTTTCATTTTTCCAAGGTGGTTTCTAAGCCACCACTATTGCTGGATTCACGTTGGATCTGGGGCTATGTAAATTAGTAAAGACCTTTAATTCAGGGCTGGAGACAAATCAAAGGGTTAATACCAAGGAAAACATTGGTCTCACACTAGACAACTCCAGGCCATGTTTGGAAATGTAGTGACATTTGGAACTTTGGTCATTATTAGTGAGTCATTTGTTCCAGTGACAGCACACTGTGAGCCCCTTCCAGAATGCTCTCAGTGGTAGGGTTTCCTCAATAGTGGCTGCACACACGGAGTTTTTTTCCCCAGGTAACTATGTCTCAGAGCTCAAATGGGCCTCAGGAGATTAGATAGCCTGACTCTGCTTCCATCTTCATCCAAGTCAAGATAATAAAGTATGACTGTTGCCCATTTTACAGATGAGGTTACTCATCCTCATAGACTGAAGAGACTTGGCCAGTCTGCAAAGTTACTGAATGGCAGAGACATCCTCATAATCACAACAGTTAACATTTACTGTGTGCCAGACGTAGCTCTGAGTGCCTGCAGTGCTTTTCTCTTTTAATCCTCTCGGTAGCATGCAGTCGGTACTATTATTATCCTCATACAAATGAGGACACCAAGGCATAGAGAGAATAAGTGATTTAACTGGTCCCGCAGGTCACTGACTGGGCTGCAACTCACACTCAGGCATCCTGATTTCACAACTCCACCCTTAGAGCTCTGTTCAGTGTGTTCTCTCAGTGTTCTTACTTGAGTCTTGTGGATGCAAGTCACAGCTATTTACCAGCCAAAGGAAAGATTATATGTCTGTATTTTATTCCGTCTTCTTATTTGTGTTTGGAGTCTGGCAGAACTCTTTTGGTTTCATTCTAAGAGAACCATTTTAAAGCAGTGACGAATTGGGGGCAGGTGAGGGCAGCTAATCAGAATCCACTTACCGGACATGGTCATTCATCTAGCTCAGCAGGCCTTGCCTCCTTCCCTGGTGGCTTTTGCCCAACCTTGTGCCCACCAAGACACTAGTCATTTTTCCCAGGAATGCAGACTCTTCAAAAATCTTTGATAATACTATTTTGCTTTGAGTTGTTTGTTTTCTGCAAATTTATACCAACATAATAACTAAAATTATGTGCAAAAGGAAAGTGGTGAAAGGAGAGAGTTTCTTTTAGAGTATAGTATAATAAACCTGAAAATACTTTGCTTTTGATGATGACAAGAAAGGGAGGTGAATCTACTGATGGTGAATCTTTAGATTTTTTTTTAAACCTCTGATAACATGTTGCTTAATGCTGGAAAACTCAATGTTTATGGGGATTAAAATCATACTTAAGTCTAATCATAGTGAGCAGACAGTGAATTAAATGACATCATGGTAGAAGCTATGTTGTATATAAATATGTGGTGCTATCAACTGTATTGAAGCACTCATTTGTTATTAAGTAATGTTTTACAAACCAGCTGCAGATTCTGAATTGAGCTTGGAGTTTGATATTTTTCCTGAATATGCCAGTAAAGTTTTTGGTTTTATATTGGCTTCTCCAGTGACTTATTTAGCAAATTGAAATCTTCTTTAATAGATTCAAATATATGTGTGTGTGTGTGTGTGTGTGTGTGTACACACACACACACAGCTAGGTACAGTGGCTCACATCTGTATTCCCAACATTTTGGGAGGCCAAGGCATGAAGATTGCTTGAGCCCAGGAATTTGAGACCAGCTTTGTCAACACAATGAGACCTCATCACTACAAAAAAATCCCCCAAATTAGTCAGGCTTGGTGGCACATTCCTGTAGTTCCAGCTACTTGGGAGGCTGAGGCACAAGGATTGCCCGAGCCAAGGAGATCAAGGCTGTGGTGAGCTTCGATTATGCCACTTACTCCAGCCTGGGTGATGGAGTGAGACGCTGACTCAGGGGTAAAAGAAAAAGGTCAACAACTTAAAAAAAAAAAAAGAACTTGAGCCAGGCTCGGTGGCTCAGCCTGTAATCCCGTGCCTTTGGGAGGCTGAGGTGAGTGGATTACCTGAGCCCGAAGGTGCAACACCCTGTTAATTTGGTAATTTTTGTTAGTTTCATGACAGTTGCTGTTTAACACTTTCAAAATTAGCAGTCAAATTTTTTAAACCATTTATAAGTGAATGGAGAATTTATACTGAAAAAAAAAAGTCTTATGAGTGATGCTACAGTTTAATTTTGAGATCCAGAAAGCTGAGACAGAATTTCAGCACATTTGTAAAATGATTGGGTAGATAGTTGGAGATGTTTTTGAGACAGGATTTGAAAGTGAGGAGTGCTGTCAGGGCTCAGTTGCCAAATGACATTAATCCCTATGAGTCCCTTTCTTGTCTCCCTGGATGTGCTAAAATTGTGTCATCTATGTCTTCAGCAGTGAAAGCCTGATATTTCTTGTGGTTTGGTAATGTTATAAATTCTCTTTTTGACTGCTTTTTGTTGCCCATTTTTGTAAAAGTCATGCCATGACAAAACTGACAACAGAAAATTTGATTCCTTGTAGAATCCAGAGTACAGTATTACACAAATATCTAAAAGATAATTTACAAACAAAAACACACATACTCATCTTAATGGGACTTTCATAATACTTTTAATAATCAATGATTAAACATGTCCCTTTTAAAGATTTTTAAATTGTATTGATTTTATTAGTTTTTCCTCACTGAGATTTTTTTTAAGTGAGAGTTTTACTGAGCTTGTCATGCAAACTGGGCCTTTAATTGACCATCTATTTTCTAAAGGCGAATAATGGAATAACTAAGAACCTAACTAACCACCCTGGTTCAAATCTTGGCTTTACTCTTAGTTTCATTCAGATACTTTTGATAATTTTGAGCAATTAACTTAATCTCTCTGTGCCTTAGTTTTTGGTTTTTCTGGGGGGTTGTTATTGTTGTTTTTATCTAGGGAATGGGATAAATAATCATACATGCCTCATAGAGTTGTTATGTGAAACATTTGGAACTGGGTTGGCACCTCGTAACCTCTATAAATGTTAACTGTTATTATGTATGAATGAGATCCCCCAAACAATTTTATATGGGGTACCCAGAGTTTATTTGAATTGAAAGACTGACCTTTCTTCAGAAGTTGTTGAACAAGTGCATATTTAGATGCAAAAATCAATCAATTAATCAATCAGTTTGCAAAGACTTCTGAGTGAGGGATGGAGACCAGAAAATATTGGGACATTGAAGCAGGTTGTTTAGGCTTCCTTCTTAATTTGCTTTTTATTCATTCAAACAATATATCATGAAGTGCCAGGTCCTGAGCTAGATGATAGATTGTTGTTGTTGTTGTTTGTTTTTGAGGAAAAGCGAACCTTGCCCTAAGATGGCTCTCCAGTAGTGTTCCTCTACTGCAGCCTTCACAAATGCAACAAGGAAGTAGTAATAGTCTGTTGCCCAGGAAAAAAAAAGGGACATTTACCTAACTCCGAGAATTGGTCTGATAGGTTATTCCAAAATTCTTCAGTGGCTTCTAGAAATTCTAAGACTTGACATTTATAAAGGCTTTCACAGGCAGCTGACCTTTTAATAAAATACCTACTATGTGCACCTAGTGGTGAGTGAGCAGTGTGGCAATGGACAAGTAGTAGAGTCACAGAGATTGAACAGCGGAGAAGCTAGTCTCAGGTCGCACAGATAATCATCATGTCCTTGATCGATCTAGAAAAAAGTTGGGTGTGTTGCTTTATATGTATATTATGACTCAATAACTTTTCTTTGGCAAATTTCAGCTCCCTCAGAGGCTCCTGATGCCTGGAGAAATGTGAAGTCAGAGCCAGGGAGTTGTATTGTGACCTTGTTCTGGAAGGTAGATGTGCAGATTCAAAAAGTCTGATTTGTTGCCATTGTGTCTTCCTGTGTGAAACTGTGGATTGATGCAGTCTCCCAACTGGGAGGGATCTTAACACTAACACTTTACTGAATTCCAATAGAATTCTCACCCAGTGAAGGAATCCCACTCTACTTCATTGACAGCCCATGCTCCTAATGACCAGTTAAGGTTGTTAGAAACTTCTCTGCAACTTCAATTCAGGCCCTCCTAACTTTTGCAGAGCCCAGGATACAAGTGGACAACCACAGTTAAAAGTTATGAATATTTAAACACTCATACTATTTACATTTAGAAGTTATGGATCTAGCTTAAAAGAACTGTAATGTAAAATACATTTTATCCTTCTGTCTTGCCTAATATACTTTCATGACCACCTGGAAGACTAGGTTTGTATTCAAAACTCTCAGATTCTTCAGGGTTTCATACAAAAACATGGCGGTGCTGAGAGAGTTGACTGTGGCCACAGCTTACCCCACTTTTCTTTTTACCTCCAGATTGGCACATTCCACACATGCAGACATTCCAGCCTTCATATCCAGGGTCCTTTCACATCCCACACAGACAGCCACCCCCAGCTCACTCTCAGGTCTAGGTGTGCACATACCAAGGACACAGTCTGTCCTAGAGACAGTAGGCCCAAGGAACAGACCCTGGAAGTGGTGAAGACATTATCTACAACATGGGGGAGCATCTAGAAGAGGGTTCTGGGTATAAGGAGCAGCTGTCCCTGTACAGATGTATATAGACAACACCACTGGAAGTGGGCTGATGCCAGGATGCAGGCTTCTCCAGTAGGATCCCAGGGTGGTGCTATTTCTAGTTATTGCTCTTTTCTCAGCTTCTACCCCTTAAGTCTCTTTTTCTTCCAGGTTATAGAGTTTCCCTTCCTCTAGATTTCAGACTTGATCACTCTCCTCTGGACACATTATGCTCTTGCGTATTTCATCCCCCAGTAATTCTCTTCTCTTTTCAACTTCGGTTGGATTAGAATGTCTCACTTCAGGCCTGGTTGAGAGGGTCATTTTCTCATTAAGCTGTTTGAATTTGCTGGTGTGTGTGTGTGTGTGTGTGTGTGTGTGTGTGTGTGTGTGTGTGTGTGTGTGTATAAGGCAGTTGATGTACAGAAACAAAGTGGAAAACTGATTATACAAATTCCTTTCAAAGTAAAGCCCATTTAAAAATGATTATCAATGTTTTTTCAGCCATTATCAAAATTTCATTCCAATGGGAAGATCCTGTTCTATAACGTAGCTATAGAAAATCTAGACAAACCCTCCAAGTTGGAGCTTCATTCCATTCCTGCACCAGCCACTGGCACAAAACTAATCCTTGACCGATGTTCCTACCAAATCTGCATCACAGCCAATAACAGCGTGGGCACTTCTCCGGCTTCTGTCATGGTCATCTCTGCCGACGTTGAAAACAGTGAGTTTGTTTTTGTTTTGTTTTGTTTTTATTCTTTAGAAAATATTGATGATGTTATTAAGAAGTGATGGATAAATTGTGAAGACAAACAACTTAGGAAGACAATATCCAGTCACCAAATGGTTAGTCATTTTCTTTTGGGTCAAGAGTGTCAACACCTGTCGTTTGGACAGTCTCCATCAGTATGGGAAGAAGAAGATTTCAGCCATGACTCAGGACATTTCTGTCCCAAGGATTCTTCAGTGTACTTGGGAAATTCTCTCAAATTTATTCCAGTAAATGTAATCTCAACAAACAGTCCTTTCTGAAAGTTAGAGTTAGTATTTGAGAGTTTTGTGGCTTGTGAAATATGAGTTGCATTGGCTATGTTGTAAAAAATGTTGTCAGTCTTTGTCACCTAGAAAGAGCCCTTGAAAATTTCCAGAGATCCTAAGAACTGGCATCATCTTTCACTTGGGCCTCTGCCAACTTTGTAGAATGAAATACAATATTTGGCTAATCTCTTAGCTTGTGAAAGAGCAAACAAGGTGGAAATTACTTTACTTGCCAAATCAATAGTGATAGCAACTTCCTCCTTAGAGAACCATAAAAAGAGTAAATCCCCACTGTCACATGCTATGAGATGACACACATGCGGGCATAAGAGGTTGGCAATTGACAACATAAGATCATTTATGAATCTTACTATAATATCACCCTTCAGTTCCTGCTATTAAATTTTCCAGACCCTGGTTATGAGCTGATGGCAGGTTGTATGATACCTATTACTCAAACTCAGTTTCAATTTGAGTTAAATGGACTGGATTAGAAGATATTGTTTTGTTTTATTTTGATTTTGTAAAGAACTGTTCAGTGTGTCAGATAAGTAAAAGAAATGAGTGTTGTACCACAGAAGAAAAGCTCTAGGAGTTAATTTAAGAGTAGTTTCGTGCCACCTTTGCAGAAAGTTGTATTCTGACTTCATTAGGGCCAGAACAGGAAAAAGGAGTGTTTCAGTCAGCCTGCAGTAGCTGGTAGATAAAGGAAAAATTGCCTCTGATAAGGGCTAAGTTCAAAGCAACTTTGCTGAGTGCTGTTATCTGTTTTGGGGGCTGCCTGTGAATTCACACCATACTTTCTATCCCCTGCCCTGCCTTCAGACTCCCAGAACTTCCTATGGGAGGCTCCATCTAGCTTTCCCTAAAGTGGTCCATGTTCTTAAATCACTAGTGTGTAAAATGTTCCATGAGAAAAACCAATTAAGGTTAAGCCAGTTTACACTAGGGTGTGAATGACTTAAAAAAGATTCCCTTACTCTTTTCTCTGCCTTCAACCCTCAAAACATATCTTCAGTTTTAAAGAAGGAGCTTGCTAAGAGCTATAACCCCGAGTTTGGAATTAAATTTTAGCTAGTGGGAATAATGAAGTGAAAGATGTCAACTTCTATGTGAAAGAGATTTGTTACTTTGATGGAGGAAGGTAGAGAAACCATATATGTAGGATCTGTGAAGCTTTCTTGGGCTTTTACTTTATCTCTAGGGCTACATATTCCTTTGGGTTCCCCTAGATGGATAATAATTTGATGCACTAGAAAAATGAATAACACCGAGCTTTCATACCAATGTTCAGTCCTAATTAGGATCGCTGGATAAAATATAGGATGCCCAGCTAAATTTCAATTACAGATAAACAACCAATCTGTTCTTAGTGTAAGTCTGTGGAAATAGGAGAAATTCTCACGACTCAAGGTCAAGGTGTAGTCCTGCTGGAAGTCAGTAGAACTGCTATTCCCTTGAGACCAGGTTACCTTTCTTCCAATTGTCAGATGTTAAGAAAACTACCTTAGCATATAAAATATGTTACGATGGCGGCCTCAGTCATAAACTGTGTGCACATTCTCACATAATCCAATTTGGTACCTGCTTGAATTTTCTTCTTCATTTTTTGCCCTCAACTGAATTCCTCCCCCTAACATCTCAGAAGCAGTGGTTAGTTCGGGCAGCTGACCATTATTGTGGGGGAATTAAGCAGCATTAGTCATTCATTCAATGTTTTGAAGGCCATATTGAGTCCTAGACATGGTTCTAGGTCAAGGATCAGCAAATTTTTTGATAAAGGGGCAGAGAGTAAACATCTTGGGCTTGGCAGATCATACTGTCTCTGTTATATATTCTGTACCCTATTTGCTGGTTTATTTGGTTTTTTATAACCCTTACCCAGTCTTAAAACCATTCGTGTAAAAACCAGCCTGAACTAGCCTGAAATTGTCCTGCTGGCAGGGGTATGCTCACCTCTGTTCTAGGTGCTGAAGTCTGGGTGGGTCTCAGAAGATGGCGATGAGAGGCATCTGAAAGTCACAGTGAATACTCACTAGAAAGTGAGAGACAGGAACACACCCGTGAAAACATCCCCATCCAACCCCTGTGGCCATTGAAGTGTTATAGGGCTTGCCCCTGCCAGATACAGAGCACACATACATTTATTATCTTCCTTAGACACTTAAAAAAATTACAGGAAATTAAACCTGAAGCATTACCCTATTTATTTACGTACAGAAGAAGTTGAGGAACAAAGAATTAATGGCACAGAGGATGGAGTCTCTATGTCTTGGGAGCCCCAGTCTGGAGATGTCATAAGCTATGTGGTGGAGTGGTGTGACCGGCCCCAGGACCTGCTCTGTGACCTTCAGTGGAAAAACCTGGGTCCCGATACCACAAGCACAGTCATTAGCTCAGGTAAAAAGAACCTTCCATGTCACTGTGATGCTATATCTACCTTGCAGCAAGTTCAACTAGGATTGTGGACTGCCACACAGATACTTTGTGCTAAGCAAATAATTTTGAAAGAAAAAATCCAGCATGGGTGCTAGGAGTTCAGATATTACAAGAGTGTGTCTTAAGATTTGACCTTTAAATCTACGTTTGCTGAGAATGTCTAGACCTAAAGTGGGAATACATTTTCTAAACCTTTTTCTCTAAATTAGCATGTGGTCTCAAATAAATGGCAGAGAGATAGTGTAACGGTTTTTTGGAGAGCTTTCAAAAAAATTTTTTTAAACTTTTTATTGTTTTAGAGATAAGACCCCTCTCTGTTGTCCAGCCTGAAGTGTAGTGGCAGGATCATAGCTCACTGTAACCTCAAACAAGCTCTGCATGTTCTGGTGAAACTGAAGAAGTTGTTGATCAAGGAGGATGAATCACTTGGCCTCCCAAAGTGCTGGAATTACAGTCATGAGCCACTATGCCTGGCCCCCAGAGAGCTTTTACAAAAGCAGAGAAATTATGTGGATTTTGGAACTGTTTGGGACATAGAGTTGATCATCAACTTCTTCACTTTCAGTAGAACATGTAGAACTTGAACGCTCACCTCCTACATTAGATTTGTAATATGAAGACTGCTGGTTTAGCAAAGCCAAAGGAACTCAGGTTTGTGGCTTCAGCTTGAAGGGGAGGAGTGGATGGCGCCATCTACTGGGCTCGGGGAAAGATGTGGAAAGTGTCCAAATCTGGCAGGGGATCAAGGCCCCTGACAATTTCAGTGGCACGGTGGGTTTTGGAGGCAGGATTGCAGAGGTGCAGTTGTGAAGGGAAATGAGAAAGTGGAAACAAATCCTTCAAGACCCTTGACTTTCATAGGAAGAGGGAAGGCCAGTAACTGGAGGAATATTTGGAATCAAAGAAGGGTTTGAGCCGGGCGTGGTGGCTCACACCTATAATCCCAGCACTTTGGGAGGCCAAGGCGAGAGGATTGGCTGAACTTATGGGTTCGAGACCCACCTGGGCAATTTGGCGAGACCTAATCTCTACAATAAATAAATAAAACTTAGCCTGGCATGGTGCCTGTAATTCCAGCTACTTGGAAGGCTGAGGCGGAAGGATCACCTGAGACTAGGAGGTCAAACCTGTGGTGGCTGTGAGCGTGCCACTGCACTCTAGCCTGGGCAACAGAGTGAGACTCCAACTCAGAAAAAAAGGGGGGGTGGAAACCATTTTATATGTCTGGTCTAATTCTGCACCCAGTCCCAGGCATGCACGTGGATACGGGTGTGTTTGAGAGCTTGTGCTGGAGGGGACGCTGTGGAGGCCAGTCCCTGCAGGTCTTGCTGGATGCAAGACAAGGGTCACATGTCTGCAACACGGAGGACTCCAATGCTTTGCAGAAGGGGGAAAGATGGTAGAGATGAAATACAAAATTCCTGAGAGGAGTTATTAGGGAAACACAAGTTCATTTTTCATTTTTTTCTTTCAGAATTTGCAAATGCCATTCTGTGTTATTAAAAATTTGTTGAATTTTCTTCCCTAGATGCTTTTAGACCAGGCATCCGATACAATTTCAAGATTTATGGTTTATCTACAAAAAGGATTGCTTATTTATTAGAGAAAAAAACAGGATATTCCCAGGAACTAGGTAAGTTTAAGACTTGTAATGTGCCCCATGTGCAGACTTGTTCAGAGCCCTTCACAGATTCCTAGCTTTGGGTTTAGGGAGATTCCAGGACCTTACCTAATTTTTGATGTCCCATTTATCTTGTTAGTTGGGCTTTTAAATGTATTTTTAATCATACAAGCATAAGACATTTTCATTCAATCTCATTGCTGAATATCTCTTTCTTCTTTTGCCCAATCTCTTATGCCCTATATGAATCCTCATCATTTTAGCTAAATCTTTGTTGATATCACTGGTAATGGATTTTAAATGAAGGCTTAGAAGTAGACTACTTCAGTCACAGGGTTTGAATTTCCCGAATCTTTTTTTCATGTAAGTTTTACATACATGTCGTGAAATCACCCCCTAGAAATGCTACCACTGCCTTACCAGCAGCATAGGAGATTTGTGACCCTCTTGTGGGGTTGCTTATTCATCTTCTTTGGCATTCTTGATTGCTTCACACTAACCAACTCCCAAGGGTTTTTCTTTTGGCAGGAGCTAACTCACAGTTCACAGCTGGCTCTGAGGCAGGCAGGAGGTGTGTTGTTTGTGTGTGTGCTGGGGTGTACAGTCTGAGCGTGCATGAGCATGTGTGGGAAAATGGCCTCAGAGAAGCCTTCAAGAATAAACATTGAAGGAGTTTTTTCAATGACACTTGGACAGCTTGCATTGCCACCACCTGAGAACTAAAGTTTTTCAAATTCCTCCTTGCCTCTTTGAACAGAACCCTCCTCATCCTCCACCTCACTTTAATAGGTTTTGTGGTTGGGTTGTCTCTTAAACACTATTTAGAATTCTAGAGCAAATTAAATCTAAGAAAGACTCTTAGCCAGCCTCCCCCCCCTTCCTTCTCTTCCTCCCTTCCTTTTCTGTGTGAGTTTGTGCAAGTTATTTATTCCCTCTCGGCATTCATATCTTTATCTGTGGAAGGCAAGGCTTGAACAAGAAGATTGCTCAACTCCTTTCCAGCTAACACAAACAATATCAAGACACACATCTTCTAGAGAAACTGATAACACTCCCTAATTTGGCATAAGTTCTTACAACCTCCAGAGCTGGTTGTGGCTCTACTTTTAGTTGACATGAACGTTTTGAGGCTGTGTTTTCAAATTATGAATTTTTTCTTACCCCAACTTCTTTTCCTAGCTCCTTCAGACAACCCTAAAGTGACTGTGGATAAATTGACATCACGCTCTTTCACTCTGAGTTGGAAGGATTATTCCACTGAATCCCAACCTGGTTTTATTCAAGGGTACCATGTTTATCTGAAATCCAAGGCGAGCCAGTGCCACCTGGGATTTAAAAAGGCAGCTCTCTCAGGTGACATCTATTTTTAATTTGTTTGTTTATTCTTCTAAGATCTCATTATTCAAAATCATTGGAAAGGCTTGTATCTCTGACTGTGGCCAGGCCAAATTCTCTTCTTGCATAATTTTATGATCAAGAGGTGTTCTTCACAAATCAGTAGAATAAACAAGGTGGGAGGTGGGGGCAAGATTTTAACTTATGTCAAAAACAATGAGGCCTGGTATTTTTAGAAACACTCAAAACACCATCAGCACCTTAAGAAGTCCTACTACTTATGAAACTTTCTTGCCCTGTTTTCTTTCTTTCTTTGACTTGACTAAGTGTTATTATAACTAATGTTTAAGTCTCTTTCAAGCTCTTACTGCTTTTGCAAATGTGTATGCTCTACCTAGATCGCCAATATATCTTGTTTAGTATATTATTTTGCTTTTTTGTGTCATCTCTGGAACATTTCACCAGTGTCCCCAGGGTGATGAAATTATGATTTGATTTTTGGTTGGTTTAAAATTTTTGCATTAACAAGAGTATTGGTGTCCAGCTCTCACAAGATCTCTACCATACTTTTAATAATTTTTTTCTTGAAAAAAACTTTAACTTTTTTTTTTTTTATATCACAGCCGATTCAGTATGTTGCATACACAAAATCGATAACCCGGAACAAAAGACAGTCACTGTAGAAAACCTACAGCCGGAATCCTCCCATGAGTTTTTCGTCACTCCATACACAAGTGCTGGCGAGGGCCCCAATGCTACTTTCACAAAGGTCACGACTCCAGATGAACACTGTGAGTTTTTCCAAATCAAAACTCTTCCCTTAGGAGTTTCTGGGAAACTAATGAATTACTGAAATGTTGCCTTGTCTAGTGTTTGTCTAGATCTGGAATTTTTAGACCTTTCTTGTCCTTATCCCACCTACCTCTCTTCTCTCAATGAAACCCTTTGTTTCACACACACACACACACACACACACACACACAAAATTGCACAGAATCTTACAACATAAAACAGATAAAGTGGAACTAATCTGACCGATTATGTCCTGGAACCTTCCTGTTGCCTCCCTCAGTGGCCCCTGAGGCACTTCTTTGGAACTCAGTCTCAAAAAACTGTATGTAGTTTGAAAATGGCTTCTGTCTAGAGGAGATTGGAGATGGTTTTCTCAGCAGAATTACTCTCTGCATCCGGCTTTCCTCTCTGGCTGGTTTCCCTCAGGGGCAAACTAATTGCTTCCTGACTTTGCAGAGGCTTCCGGGGCAATTAAAGATGGGTGTAGTGGAGTGGGAATTGGGCAGGGGGAGGGAAGCTTGTTCACACACTCCATGTTTGCATATTTGGTGGGGGAAAGAGTGAGATGAAGAGATAGATCTTTTTCCAAATGCATTGAATGGAGAAAGAAGAGGGAAGGGAGAAGAATGGTTGGAAACGGCTGATGGAAAAATGTATTCTTATGGTAGACATTGGCATCCAAAAAATAGAAATGTGTTTAGAGATAGTGAATACTGATGCAGGAAGGAGGAGAAAATAACATCTCTAATGAAGGGATCATAGCAGGTCTTGGGAGAAACCCTTGAGGATATACCTTCTTGGAAAGCAAATAGGCTCAAAGATCTTGCCTAAAGCTACCAACTTTCCTCAGTAAGACGGGAGGGCACATCTGGTGGGACAGAGGTTCTTGGAGTGCCCTGGCAATGGATTGCAGACTCACACCTCTGTAATGGCAGGCTGTGGTACTCACTTCTCTTTGACTACCACACTGGAACATGGCTCTTGGTCTCTAAGTCAAAATGTTCCTATCAAATTAAGATATGAGTCAACCGGGTTCGGTGGCTCAGCCTGTAATCCCGTGCCTTTGGGAGGCTGAGGTGAGTGGATTGACTGAGCCCGCGGGTTCGAGACCCGCCTGGGCAGGCGAGACCACATCTCTACAATAAATAGAGATGTGGTCTCTGCCAGGCGTGGTAGCGTGCACCTGTAATTCCAGCTACTTGGAAGGCTGAGGCGGAAGGATCGCCGGAGCCCAGCAGGCTGAGGCTGCGGTAGCCGGGAGCAGCCACTGCACTCCAGTCTGGGTGACAGAGTGAGACTCCAACTGAAAAAAAAAAAAAAAAGATCTGAGTCAATGATTTACATTACTTGCCATTTTGAATTAATTTTAAATTTATTTTCAGGTTAGTTTTCGTCTAACTTTGGAATGTACTTGGTTGATACACACACACACACACATATACACAAATTATTTTTATTTTAAGCATATTTTCTAAGTATCATTTATCACTCTTATGC
This sequence comes from Carlito syrichta, assembly GCF_000164805.1. NCBI lineage: Eukaryota > Metazoa > Chordata > Mammalia > Primates > Tarsiidae > Carlito > Carlito syrichta. Next base: position 170,408 of record NW_007253089.1, read on the forward strand.
TTTATTAGTCTTGGCTTATGGCTCTATTGATTATATTATTAGTTAAAATCAAATATAAGAAATGTTTACAACCTCCATGACAGTGATCTTACTCATTTTAAACAGGCAGAATATTATGTGGCTAATACTGAGACCTTGAAATGGGACTAGAAAATATTGGCATCTGCTAAAGTAAGGCTGGGATGATTAAAAAAAATTAAAAAGACCAGAAATGCAGAACATTAATGTGACATTGAAATGGCCAAGTTGTATATTATGTTCAGCCTCTCAGTACTTTTCAAAATGTTAGGTTGGTGAGCTGAGCCAGTGCCATAAGTATGCAAAGAATTGTGAAGAGGATAGATTAGAAAAATAGCTTATTCAGAAAGTAGATTAGAAGAGAACGTATTCACTTTTCAAGAGAGAGAAGGGGCCAGATGCTAATAAAAGCATGGCCCCAAATTTTCAGGGCTGGGGGCTTATTAGGCTTTTTTTTTTTTCAGGAGGGCAGGCAAACATTCTTGGGTGAGGTAACACAGGAGCTGTTGCAGTGGTGATGATCTGTAACAAGATACATAGGGGGTGATTAGTCATAGATGGTCAATCACACAGACAATGACTGGGCCAGTAGCTAGAAGACGAATTCTTGGGACAAAGATGATAACCTAAGAATGACTGGGCCATAGCTGAAAGACAGAGTCTTGGGATAAAGATGGGATATTAATCTTAATGTCTTGTGACCAAGTAGAATGAAGCTTGGGGGACTCTTGGGGGGACAGAAAACTAGTTGTTCTTCTTGTTAATGATTATTGCTGTGGATGTAGCAATGACCTAAGTACACAGACAGGGTTGCTTAAGGTGATCAGAGAAACTCCCTTTTGGCTTTATCCTTTCACAAAATAGTCCCCTCTCTCTGTAATTGACTTGTTTTAACTTCTCCCAGTGGGAGACTGGATTACTAAGTAGAGATAATGAGGCACAGAGAGGGTAATAAAACCATTTAAAGGTATAGAGCATCCAGCCCAATTGTAATGTGTGTTTCTGTATTTGGATATTTGACACTACATTTTGTTACAGCCAGATCAGGTTCTTATGCCCACTGCCAAGAAAAATTAAGACTGACACAACCATTACAATAGAGGAAGAGTTTAAAATTGTAAACAGCTGAGCAAGGAGGATGGAAGATAGTTGTCAAATCTGTTTCCCCAAGAATTCAGAAGCTAGGGTTTTTAAAGAGAATTTGGCAGACAGGGGACTAGGAATTGCTGGTTGATTGATGATGTCATGAAACTGCCTTTATGTCACAGAGTCAATTTCTGGGAGGGGTTTCACAGGACCAGTGGAGCCAGCTTCTTGGTATGTGTTTTTGGCCAGGGTGGGGTCTTGGGTCCACCAGAATCTGAAAAAAATCTCAAAATACCATTCTTGGATCTTGCAACAGATGCCATCTATAAAGCATGTCCAGTGACCATCAGCGACTAACCCGTGGGTAGCAAGTTAAAACAGAGGTAGTTTAGGAGGAAGGTATGTGGTAGGTGGGGTCCCTGGAGATTGGAGTGGCTTTTATTTTTCACCCTCTGCTTTTGTCCTCAAGGAGATCTAACTATGCAGCCTTGAGCCCATTGTTTAAAGAAAAAAATGTCTATCAGCCTTGCAGGGCAGCTCTCCCCCACCCCAGGGTCAGGACATGAAGATAACCAATTGTCCTCTATTGGAGTAAAAGCAAACTTAGAAACAACAGATTTGTTAATTTCTAAGGATAACTTCAGCTTTTCAGGACACAGATCTCTTCTACAACTTTTATCCTGTGGCCTGTTGTTCATTTTATATAGATGGTTTCAATTTCCTTTTGAATTTAATACACATACTGAGTAATTGTTCAAACCTGAGTATGGAAGTGGATTATGTTCCAAAAGTTTGTTTTTAAAATTAGCCTGAAAATAGCTGAAATGGAAAAGATGAGAAATACTAAGTGTTGATGAGGACGTAGAAAAACTGGAATTCACATACCTTGCTGGTAGGAGTAAATTGGTATATGCGATTTTGGAAAATTGGTAGTATCTTCTGAAGTGAGCTCTTTCATGTGAAGATATATACCCTTAAAAAATTTCCACATGAACCTTAAAGAAATACCCAAAGACATGTGCTAGAATGTTGATAGCAGCACAATTCATGAGATTTGTAAACAGGAAATACCCATTGCCCATTAAGTACAGGATACATAATTGTGATATATTCATGCAGTGGAATATCATATGGCAACGGGAGTGGACATTCTACAGTTACAGAAATAATAAGATAAATCTCACAAATGTAATGCTGAGTAAAAAGAGCCAGACATAACCCCTGCCCTGTGACTCTATTTATAAAGCATAGAAAAAGGCAAATGCCATCTGTGCTGTTACTAAAAAGGCTAGTGGTTACCTTGGGAGGGAGTAATGACTGACTGGGGACACAAGGGTGGCTTGCTGGGGTGCTGGTAATGCTCCTGTTCTGGATCTGGGTGCTAGTTACACGGTGTAGTCAGTTTGTGAAAATACATCGAGCTGTGTACTAATGAGCACTTTTCTGTATGTTTATATTATACATGAGTAAATAGCTTAGCAAAACTGGTCTGAAATTTAGAAACAGTTAGGTCTCCACGTTTGCTTTCAAATACATTATAAATCCATAATTTATCTAAAAATTTTAAACCAATTGTGTAACAGAAAGCAAATTTGGCTACTCACTGGCCAAAGCCAAACGTGAGAGAGGAGGCATGGTGGGGAAAAAAAAGAAGCCAGAAGCTGGGGAGATGGCCAAGCTGATACCTCCAATGGACTACTTCCACTTTGGGGCTGCGTGCAGAGGTTTAAAAAGAGAAACTGGGTATGAGGAGCATGTGGGAGACACAATGGGTGCTGGTTTACATGGTTTGCTCCAATGACTATCTTGAGTTACTGCCCCATCCAATGAGTTTTAGATTAACCACAGCCTTGAAGTAATCTCCAGGTGGGAGAGAATCCCACTGACATCTGGTTTGTTTCAAGATTAGCTCCAGAACTTCTAAGCAAAAACATAATTAGATAAGCACACATAATGCAAGGGAGTGTCTTGTGGGAAAAGAGAGGAAAGAAACCTCTCAAGCATGCTTTAAGTCTACATTTGGGTGGGGTGGGGAGAGAGAGAGAAGGAGAGGGAAAGGGAGAGAGGGAGAGAGGGAGAGAGGGAGAGAGGGAGAGAGGGAGAGAGGGAGAAGCAGAAGGATCATCTGGGCCCAGGAGGTCAAGGCTGCCATTCCACTCTGTCCACTTCTGGGGGACAGAGTGAGAACCGAACTCAAAACAAAAAAGATGTTTATTGCAGTGGGAATACACATGCCATAGCAAACTATATACGTATTTAGGGAGGTAGAGGAAGACAAAGGATTTTAAAGGAAACGTATATGAGGAGGATGACATAATTGTTTTGAAATAATTATCACTGGCTACAAAGAGCAATAACAAGGATGACACCAGTCCGAGATTAGACAGGCAGCTGCTGGTCATATGTCCTTGGAGATGCATTTTTTATATAATGTTGCTTTTGTACAAGGTTATGGGTTTTTGTTATCAAGCATATAAGCATGAGAACTGTCTCCTCATGGCCTTCCCAGTTCTATTTTTCTGACATTAGTGACTCTACATTGATTCTGACAACTTTCACAATGGGCATTTGAAAAAAATGAAGCACCAGTTGACATATCTGAGAAGCAAAATGTAATTATTATCCTAGGTCAAGACATATCCAGGTAATTTTATCTGAGGCTAACTATAAGGAGTACACCAGTCAATTTTTGATATGTAACAAATCTCAGTGGCATACTAGAACAAATATTTCTTTCTGTGCTTGAGTTTACCGGTTGGCCAAGGCTTGGCTGATCTTGCTGGGCTGAGCCAGACTCCAGGCTTGAGTCAGGTTCAGGTTTGTTTCATGTATTTTCACTCTCGGACTCAGGCTGAAGCGGCAGCAGCTACCTGGGCCACACTCTTGTCATGGTAGGTTCCAGGAGCACAGGAGAGCAAGTCAACCTGTGCAGGCATATTAAAGCACTTACTGGCTCATATTGCTACGACTAACATCCCATTGACCAAGCCAAGCTGCATGTCTGAGCCCCAACTCAAGGGACAGGAAAGGATTCTCCGGCCACCATGAAGCTTTGGCAAGGGTAGGAATGTATAATTCTAACACTGGGAGTCATGATCCAATCTAGAAGAAGCGAGGAGTTTGAATCATACAGTGTTGGTGGCAAATAACTTCCTGTGTTGGTCAGTTGATCGTTTTTCCCCCCTAGTCAGGCAGAACTCATTTTGAAGCTTGTAAAAAGAGACATCTGAGGAATAATAAACACGTAAAATTTGCCAGGAGCAGTGGCTCATACCTGTAATTCCAGAACTTTGGTAGGCGGAGGCGGGAGGATTGCTTGAGTCTAGGCGTTTGAGATCAGCCTAGGCAATGTCTGGAGACCTCATCTCTACAAAAATTAAAAAAAAAAACAACAAACAAAAGCCAGGCATGGTGGTATATGCCTGTAGTTCTGTTACTCCAGAGACTGCTGTGGGAGGATCACCTGAGCCCAGGAGGTAGAGGCTGCAGTGAGCCATGATCTTGCCACTGCACTTCAGCCTGGGTGACAGAGTGAGACTTTGCCTCAACAAACAAAACAAAAAACTTTTAAGTAAGAACTAAGTAACTATTTACTAAATTATAAAGCAAGGATTAGAAGCCTCCAGAATTCTGTAAAATTACTCTCAATCATAAACTTATTTTTATTCTTTTGAAAAGGGAAAAGTACTCATAACAAACATTCTTTTCTTTTTCCTTCTTCAGCCCGTATGCTGATTCATATCATCCTGCCCATGATTTTCTTCATCTTGTTCATCATGACCTTATGCTACATGCAAAGTCAGTGGTAAGTGTGTGAGGAAGATTTCATGCAAGAAGAGTCAGAGAAAAATCTAGACAGGAATTTAGTAAGGTAGAAATGATGTCGAATCCTATGAAAAACAGTGCTGGCTGGGTATGGTGGCTCATGCCTATAATCCCAGCACTCTGGGAAGCTAAGGAGGGAGGATCCCGTGAGCCTATGAATTTGAGAGCCCCATCTCTACAAAATATATATATATGTGTGTGTGTGTGTATAAAGCATGGTAGCATGGTAGTGCATGTCTGTAGCCCCAGCTAGTAGGGAGGCTGAGGAGGAAGGATCATTGTATCCCAGGATTTTGAAATCAAAGCTACAGTGAACTATGACTGCACCACTGGCACGCCACCCTGTGTAACAGAGTGAGGTCCTGTCTCTAAAAAAACAAAAAATTTTAAAAAGGCAGAGAGGAAAAGGACAAAGGAGACTGTGGTGAGACTATGTAATTCATTTCACAGTTGTGCTTTCCAGGACAATATATGAGGAAAGTAAGAACCATTTAAAATAAAGAGGTTGCAAAAGTTTTTCACTCTCAATAGCTAATATTTATATCTCACTGTATACTTAGTGGTGTATATATAGTATATATACGATATACTTAGCAGTGTTTTAAGTGCTTTAGATATAATAATTTGTTTAATCCTCACAAGGACACTCTGAGTATCATAATTATCTTCATTTAATCAATGAAGAAATTAAAGCATGGAAGAATTAAGTGACTTATTTACTAAATTATAAAGCAAGGATTAGAAGCCTCCAGAATTCTGACTCTCCACTATTTCACTGTGTTGTGAAACTCAGTCTCATTTCCACTGTTTTTCTAGGATGAAGGAGAAGTGTTATCCTGACATCCCAGACCCTTACAAGAGCAGCGTCCTATCATTAATCAAATCCAAGGTAAATGTTGGCCAACTGTTTGTCTACCATGATACACCTGTTAAGGACGAATCCAAGGCTGAGGCTGTAGTAACCATACTTTTTCCAGAACCTCCTCAGGAAAATATAGCAAAGTAAAAGTCACCACTTATCCCACAGCCAGGAAACAGGTTGTTGGAGCTTTGATTTTTTCTGAGGGGGAAATCATTTGGTTTTTAACATCAACTCCAGGCAACATGTGACCAGGAAGACACATGAACAAAATTGAAGCTCCGGGTGTATTTCACATACTTAGTGTACTTTGATACCTGCACATGTGCACACACATATTTCTATATTTTTACACATATTTACATTTTTTTGTTTTCTTTCCAGAAGCCTCACCTAACAATAATGAATGTCAGTGACTGCATTCCAGATAGTATTGAAGTTGTGAACAAGTCAGAAGGGCCTACATCAGCCCATCTTTACCTCTTTTCAACAGAAAAGAATTATTCTGGCCCTGGGCCCTGCATCTGGTTTGAGAACTTTACCTATAACCAGGCAACTTCCAACTCTGGTTCTTGTGGCCACATTCCAGTGCCCCCCGCGAAAGCTCCAGCAAGTCAGCTGGGACTCCTGACTTCACCTGAAAGTTTACAAAAGGAACTAGAAGAGAACTACATAAACTCCCAGGCAGAAATCCCAGCTGAAGAAAACAGTTTGAATTATGTGTCCCAGTTGGCTTCACCCATGTTTGGAGACAAGGACAGTGTCCCCAAAAATCCACAAGTGCCGCCACACTGTACAGAGTATAAAATGCAAATGGCAATATCCCCCAGTCCTGCCTCACCTCCCTCGCCCAACAGTAGCAGCCTCTCCTCAGTTACCCTCTTAGATCCAGGTGAACACCACCACTAACCAGCATGCCTGTTAAAGTACCTCTATGCTAAGGGGAGGAGAGCTGACACTATTCTCATCACCAGGGGCCTCGGTCCTTAATCCCGGTGAGCTCCCATTGTGTGTGGGTCTGATTTATGTAAGACCACTACAGTCTGGCTAGACTAAAGGCCAGAAGCTATGGGACTTGGCCTACCCGCTTGGAGCAGGCTTGCCCTAGAAATGGCAGGGTCAAGGGAACATGCTTACCTTGCCCTTGTGTGTTTTGGGCTCACCTTAGAACAGCAGACCTGAACTTGACATAAGGATAGGCATCAACTGCGCCACAGACCCCGCCCACTCAGTACTGTAAAGGGTGGTTGTGGTCCTAGAAGCTGTTTTCAGCGAGAAAACATTCCCATTACAATTTACCTCCATGCTTAATATCTTTTTTTTTTTTTTTTTTTTTTAGTTGGAGTCTCACTCTGTCGCCCAGACTGGAGTGCAGTGGCCGCTCCCGGCCACCGCAGCCTCGACCCGCTGGGCTCCGGCGATCCTTCCGCCTCAGCCTTCCAAGTAGCCGGAATTACAGGCGCGCGCTACCACGCCCAGCTGATTTTTTGATTTATTGTAGAGATGAAGTCTTACTGCCCAGGCGGGTCTCGAACCCGCGGGCTCAGGCAATCCACTCACCTCAGCCTCCCAAAGGCGCGGGATTACAGGCTGAGCCACCGAGCCCGGCTCATGCTTAATATCTTAAGGGTAAAGCAACTAGATGGAAGGCTTTCATAATGTCCACAGAAGATTTATTACTAGAACACGCATTGCCTGTGTCAGTTTGAGTATGTGTAATGAAAAAGTCATGGGTGTTTGAGACATCAAAACATAGATTTTAGACTTGCCTTGAAAGGATAAGAACTTGTAGTTCATTGGCACAGAAAAATGAGCTCTTTGGGGGGCACAGATTTAATCTTACAGGTAAAATGTGCGGATGAGTCAGTAAGATCACCGCAATGCTTCTGTCAAGCTTCCCACAGGGAAAGAGTGGGGTTGGTAAGGAACTCCTTGGTGTCAGCTGCCCTCCTGCTCTGCAGACATCAGTATCCTACATACATTTTGATGACTACCTCAGAATAGAGAAAGGAAAATATATTGAGTGACTCCATTCATTTTATGGTTCTACTTTTCTTTCAAGAACTCTAGATGATGTTTTCATCTAGCATCCTTTGGACTCTGCAGTGGGTTGTCTGGGTCAAGATAACTCGCTTACCGTCTTGTGTATATTCTTCTTATGCTCAGATAGTAAGTACAATGAAACCTCCTAATTTAGATGTAAGCATAAAAAGGTCTGTGGAGGGAGAAGTGCTGTGCTGGTGTCGGAGCAACTGTCTCCTTTGCATCAGGATGTGCAAAGCACCTGCTGCCTAGCTGGTGTTCTGTACATACTCAGTCCTTTTCCTTCCCACTCCTCGTCAACCCTTAGGTTTGTGTGTCCCCTTTCTAAACAAGCATGCAGCGGGATGCCTGTGTTTTCCTCCCTGCCTTCAGTGTGGTGGAATGACTTCGCCTGTGCCCATGCCTCTGGGCCCTGATGCCCTGCACAGTGCCATTCAATACCGTGCAGAGATAAGTATTTGCACCTCAAAGTAATGCGACGGCTGAATCGGCCTAAATAGACCTACACACACCAGTACTTCTGTTCTAGCCTTTCACCTTTTTTCTTATATATGACTAAGCCTCTTGCTGGATGTGCTTCTAACACAGGATGAAGCAGTGTCTTGATTAGTCTAATAGTTGTGAGAAGACTTTGGGGCCAGTATTGTGACCACTAACTCTATTTATTTATGCTCCTTTGTCATGATGCTCTTGATAATTTGAAACTTGTACACAATGTCAATGACATTGATGGCTGATTTGTAAATGGTATTTTTCATATAGGTTGTTTAAAAAATAATGCATGAAACCTTGAAAGTCACTTTTGCTATTACAATAAACCTTAATTCAAACATTTCATCATATTATGTTGTGTTTTATCTACCTCAATGAAATGAAAATCTAAAGTTACTCAGTCTAGTTGATAAATCGCCTCGTGAGATCAAAATGGAAATTACTTGGTATAATGCCAAACCTGCTAATCAGAATCTTTGGGGCATAGGGCCTGGAATCTATTATTCATCCGTTCCCAGACATTCAAATACCCGCCAAAATTTGAGAATCACTGGCCTACAAATTTGTGTTTGTAATATGATCATGATCTATAGTCTTGGCTGCATTCTTTCCCAATGTTCATAACCAAGTAAATTAGTGCTTAAAACTTTAGTTCTCAATACTGTAGGCCATCTTAACATGACTTTAAGAAGTGTTATTCTAAAACTTTGAGATTTATATTCACGTGTCAGAAGTATCAGTATTAAAAGAACACATTATAGATCATTTCAAACATACATCAAAGGCTGGGCATGGTGGCTCACATCTGTAATCCCAGTGCTTTGGGAGGCCAAGGTGGGAGGATCACTTGAGACCAGGAGTTCGAGACCAGCCTGGGTAACATAGCAAGACTGCTCTGTCTCTACAAAAAATTAAAAAGTTAGCTGGGTTGATGGCGCACTCCTGTAGTCCTAGCTACTCGGGAGGCTGAGGTGGAGGGATTGCTTAAACCCAGGAGTGTGAGGCTGCAGTTAGCTATGATCATACCACTATACTCCAGCCTGGGCAATAGAGCAAGACCTAATCTCTTTAGAAAACATACATAAGTAGAAGAGTTTAATTAAATCCCTATGTATCACCACCAGCCCTAACAGTCACTGCCCGTGGTTGTGTCAGCTCCATTCATACTCATTCATTTTCTCCTTACATTATTTTGAAGCAAATCATATGCTCTCATGGGTAAATATTTTTTCTAATATAGTAATACTGTAGATAAGCTGTTTTTTTTCTAATATGGTCATACTACCACTTAAAAAATTGTACCTAAAGTCATATTAGTAGTAATTCCTTTAAAATATCAGAATATTTGGGTGGCGGACAAACCTGTTACTAATAATCTCTAAATCCTGCATAAGCCTGTGTGTGGCCCTCAGCTGTGAGCAGGAAACCTGGAGGATTGCGGCTGGGAGTAGGGACGCTTCCTAAATTCCAACACCTAACCCATACCATTTACAGGCAACCTGGTTATTTATTAGAATGTGTATTAAAAAAATTGACAGTATCTGACAATGTAAGTCTAACATGTGAATTAGACTTAATATCCAGAACTGCTAAGATTTCTGTTGAAAGATAAAATGGCTGTCATCTCAAAGAACTTACAAAACATGTTAAACACTTTGCATAAAGTAGAACTTTTAAAACACTGGAAGAGAAACAACAGGAGAAAGACTTCAGAATTAGTTAAAATGATGTCTATAACACAGTAACTAGGTATATTCAATTTGAAGGACTAACATATGTAGTTCTTATTCCCTTAAACATTAAAGAAACAAAAGTTTAGTATATTTCGGTTTTTTAAGTCAATACAGTAGTAGTACTGTATTTGTATTTTTATATGCTAAAGAGTTGAAAATGAAAAAAAAAACTTTTTCAAAGTTTAGCGATATTATGACTTTTCTCAAAGATCAGCTGCAGGTGATAATATTAAGTATGTTTTTTTTTTAGTTAGTTTGGGGGTCAACTAAGTTTTTAATCACATGTCGTGGAAGGCAGTGGGAAAAATGATACACAAAAATGTGTCAAACTATGTCTTAAAGTGAGACATATTTTACCACATTGTATACATCGTAACAAACCCTAGCACTGAATTTTCTAGTCCAGAATTGGTAATTTGCCTTTGTGGTATTCTCTTCTGCCAGTAGGTGGCTATAGATTAGTTTATCTGATCAGGACAGATTATGCGGGAGAAATCAAGTAACTTCCACAGAAAAGTCACTATCACTCTCAATTATATTGTATAGTACTTCCTCAAAAATTCAGGACTGTTCTATGAAAAGACAGATCCATTTTTCAAACTTCATAACGATTTTATATTTAAAAATTTTGATTTAAATATGAAATGTTTAAAAGAAAATATGATTTTAAAATATTTGAAACAGCTGTTCTGCGTGTTATTGAACTGTCTGTGGTACCTAAAAATCATCTTTACTGGGAGTCACACGTGTCAGCATCAGCAATACCTCATTCAAATCAAGGCCACATGACCACTGACTGTTTTATGTTTTCAAACAAAACAACATGAGTTTAAGAATTTTAAGTACATTTTATTAACATTGTATCCCTTTGATAAGATTATGCTTTAGGAGGCTTTTAATGCCCTTGACATAAACTGTACACATTATACAAAAACAAGAAAACCACAACAAAAAAATCAAGGTGAGCAAAACCATTTGGGAACAAATCTTATTTAAATTATACACAACTCAATGAAATATTCTTACGGAAAATATATAAATACTTTTTCTTTCTATGTTACAGTTATACAATATAAATCAGATTTCAATGTCTGTTCAGTGACCTACAAACACCAGAACCTCCAAATATGTAGCAGCGTATTACTAAATAAAAAAAGAAGAAAATCACGTGGCTAAAGAGCATTTAAGTCTGAGATTTTTTTCACAATCCCTTACCACTTTTCAAAACTAATTTACACCATTTGTTTTACAATGCAGCTTTAGGGTTTCTGACAGGCATTTTCCAATAATTATCTATAAAATTTTCTCACTCCCCCTCTCTGCCTCAAGACTTTGCATTTTGTGCTAAATCAACCTAGTTAAGTGGCAAAATTGAAAAGTATTGTTTTTGGCATAAATTATATTTTTTCAAATTAAATATTTTATAAAGAAAGTAAAACAACATGTGCAATTTAAGCATGCTGTGGTGTGGCTATACACCTACATTATAAAAATACTCCAAAGGGGGAAAAATTCCACATTCTGTGAGTCATATAAACCTACTGTGAATGAAAAATACCCTGGGAACCTGGAACTAAAAGAAAAAAAGAATGTCCCTGGAAAGATTCTCACAGATTTCAATGTTCTTTGATAAGCACTGCTAATAATTTCACTAGGATACATTTTTAATGAGACTTTCACTGTAATGATACTCTTGTTAAGATGGTAACAGTGTATTTTGTTAATGCGGAGATGATGGAGACCATTCCCATATTGCATTTTGGAAAACTTGAAATGTTGGTTCATTGCAAACAGCTTTTCTCATGAAAGTCTCTCAATTCTTTTTTTCCATGTTTTAATGGATTGTGAATGTGAAACAAAACTGGAAGAATAGGACGAAAGGGGGAAAAAATCCTTACTTCCAAAGAACATTTCCCAAAGTAGTTTACAAAGCTCATCTCACACAAAATTAGCACCTCACTCTTACCATGCAAAAATAATTGCAGTATAATTTGAATGACAGACAATTTGGTTTTTATTGCTTAATGATCTGTGCTTTAATGTGGGGATAAAAGGCATCCTCTGAATGGAATGAAATAAAATTTTATATAAATAGCAAAACTAAATAAGCATTGACATCTCACTGTTGAACATTTTGCCACTGAGACATGCCCTGAAAAACTCAGCTTTAATTATCTCAAGCTCCAGAAAAAAGAGCTGAAAACTATTAAAGCCACCATTTCAAAAAGATTTGTACGCATTATTATAATAATAATGTATATACTTCCAAAGGGCCTCGTTTAATGTCACTGTCTTATAGAATGTTCTTATGCTACTAATCTTTTGTTAGATCTACTTAAGAATAAACAGTAAACAAAAGAATAAGAAATTTTAGAGCATATTTGATTATGAATACTAAATTTCTAATTTTCTTATTTATCAGTACTTAGTATGTAAAGCTGAAATCTGTTCTTAAAAAAAATTCAATTAGAAATGACAGTTCACTTTACAATTAGAAATTCACAGTTTACAACCAGCACAAGTGCCCCCAATTCCTCCAAATTATTCAATAATTATTAATAGTAAAAATTTATATGGACTAAGATTAATTCTAAAATCTTGAAAAACTACAGTATTGACATTATTTTGGTATTCTATAGTCTGGTAATATCTGTTATTTATAGATGATTTTCTCAATTATTTATATTACTGCAGATGCCATTCCTAACCTTTTCTGCTATATTTTTAACATCTAAGTTAATCACTTGGCACTGCATGTATTTTTCACCATAAAGTGTACTTTTATACAAACACGTACTCAAAGAAAACGTATTAGACCTGTCAGTGAAACCATGGATAAACCAAACAGCACTACAAATTTAAGTATAGACTTTTCTTTTAGAATATTGATAACCACAAAGCTCTGAGTATCTCCCCAAAGTAAGTGCTATAGGCATATATGATGATGTTTACATACACGTCTTTCAAAGTAACAGTAAAAACAAAACAAAACAAAACAAAAAACAAACTGTTCTGGCTAATTCTAAGCCTTAATTCCAAGATGGAGGACCAAGGTGGGATATGGGGATGGTGTGTGTGTGTGAGAGACAGAAAGAGAGTGAGAAAGAAAGAGAGAAAGAGAAAGAGAAAGAGAAAGAGGGAGAGAAAGAGAGAGAGAGAGAGAGAGAGAGAGAGAGAGAGAGAGAGAGAGAGAGAGAGAGAGAAAGAGAGAACTGTTAACTTTTGAGGGATTAAACCACAGATTTTATACTCTATATTAACTGAGGTAGTGTAAAATGAATGTCTAAAATATGTTAATCCCATTATGAATAAGATTACTATATTACTTCCTTTGGAGTTGTTAACCACTACTGGGTCTAGTATCTCTGACATTTGGTTCTCTGGAAAGGCAGTTTAATTATCCAAGACCAAAGACCAAGGCGACAGGCAACGTTCTTAGAAGTACTGTTAATATTTAAATAAACACTTGGGTTCAATGATAAAGTTAAAAAAAGTATTTTTATCTTCAAAGGAGTCTTATGAGAGAAAATCTGAAGAACCACTTTTTCATATAAGTAGCAGCTTACAGCCCTTATCTGCTTTGTTATAACGTAAGTTGCTACACAGTGCACATAAGAACAATTCACTGAAGTGCAGTTGAAGAGGTGTTATGAAGTGAGATGAAATGCTTCATCCCAATTGGAACTTTCAGTGCCAGTAAATTAAGAAAAAAAAAAGTATCTCTGTGAGTTATGTTTCCTAGTTCACAGGGTTCTTAACAGAGATCTCAAAAGAACAAGCCCATTACAAAAAGGATCAGCAACATGGGAAAATATTAACCAAGTGCTATGACTGTGTCAAAGCTGATGTGTAACTGTAAAAATGGTATACACAAATGAATTTAAAAAAGGGTCCTAATCAGCCCAGCTGGATATTTTTCTATTTATATTTATATATAGATCTCAAAAAAGATAATCTTTTCATTTACAAGCATTCTAATGATGATGGCCATGCTATTTTTTATATACAAATTTGCATATATGTTTAATTCCTGTAAAGAATTCCAAATATCTTTAGACATATACAAATTAAACAAACAAACAAAAACCTTGCCCTCATCAACTTAACTTCACAAATGTGATAAAGGCAATTACTGTATTCATAAACTCACCTATCACTGCATTTAGTTTGTGCAAAACAAAAATATTGATATAAAAATTAAGTTACTGCTGCTTTAAAATTTGGTACTTAAGGCTTTTCACTACAATTTAAAAACTTAATAATAAGTCTTTTATTAATGATTTTTTAAAAGGAAATATGGCTCTTCTTTTCCAATGGAATGTGTAAATTGCAAACAAATCTATCTTTTCCTCAGGAGATCCAAAGTATTACTTAATGCTTTTCTTTGCTTTAGGTCTAAACTAATAGTGCTTGTTCAAGTTCTTATTTAAAATGATAATATGGAAAGGTGACAAAAAAAGAAGTCCACTGAAAATATATGCATCCTATAAATGGGAAATATTTTTAATTAAACTGTAAAATGATTTTCTGATTTTAATCAGGAACTGTAGTGAAAAACCTTAACTGGTTTAAACAGCCTACAACAACACATTGCAACAAAACTGAAGAGATGGAAAACAAATAAGAATCTTTATGCAAATCTAGTGACATAAAAATAACTTATAAGTCCCAGGTTGTTGAGGCTCTTCTTTCGCTTTGAGGTTATAAACCTCTGAAGTAGTGTTACAAACATTAAGAAAAGTGTGAAAGGGCCAAAGCTCCCCCTCTTAATACCAGCAGTTATAGCACATCCCATTGTGGTAACAGGATGTAGCCTTACAGACATTGATTCCAGGTTTCCACGAATTAGTTAACAAACAAGGCATCTTTACATCTACCCTAAAAAAGAATGTTTAACTGTTCAGAAGTAACTGTGTGAAGGGTGCTTCTGCATATCCCATTATTGTTCCACTTTCATTATGCTTTTAAAATGAAAAAATAGGAAACTGATGTAGGTTTTCAGTGCTTGGCTCTTGCATACAATGGTAACTCTTAAAACTGTGGTAATGAATCATGAACCCTTCAGAGGGTTCAACAGGGGAGAGAATGAAGTTGTTTTGGTTAGGGAAGTCAGCAGTTCCAACTGTTCATGTACCAGTAATTGCTGGAACAGTGTACAGAAGATACTCCTGTCTTTGCTGCCCAGTCAGTCAGTATTTTCTGAGGCTTTTAGGAAATCCACAAATATGAATATATATAGTATAGACCTATATACATCATAAATATGAGGTCAGGATTCAGCAGATGTATCAACTATAGGTTGCTTTGGTGGTATTGCCAACACAGCCTCTGCTTCTTCATGCATCTAGGCAAAAAAAGGCAAGTCATTAATGACTTTTAAAAAAGCATGATATAGACATAATCTCTCTTGTAACTTAATTCAAACACAGAATTATTCTTGGAAGATAAAGTTCAGATATACAAATCCTACTTACTTGTAAAAACTGTACATCTTGAAATAATTCTTGTATGAACCTCCGACATGGAAGTCTAAATGTGCAGTGTGACAGCAAATGGGAAACCTCAGAGTAAAGGCATATGTCATCAAACGTTTGAGGATACTTCTCCTTAATTCTAAGATAAAAGAAAAGATTATGGTGTGATGAAAACTGTCTACATAGTGTGCTTATTTTTCCTCCAAAAGCATCACTTACTTTAAGAATAGTTTTTTCTCCAGGTATTGATTGGATGGTATATTTGGGGTGATGACTTAAGAAAATAAAATATTAAATATTCTTATCTCACACTTAACTTAGATATTCTGAGTTTGCATTTTCTTAAAATTAAGATTATCAAAACCTGAATGGTTTTTGTAAAGTTAGAGATATTCTTTTTCACTGGCATGGAAACTGCAAAATTTATTTATTAGCTTAGGATCATTCAAATATTTTCAAAATTAAGTTTTAAAATAAAAATATGTTTTTAAAGTTAGACTGTAGTTATTAATATCCTGGATTGGCCTATCTGTCCATAACTTTCAATACTTCAAACAGTGGCTCTTAGCTGGGAGAGCACCTCAGAATTGGCTGTGGGTAGGATGAGGCATACACAGGTTAAGGCCCTGCTCCTACAGCCCTGGTTCAGTGGTCTGCTATGGGACCCTGACATCCATATCACCTTTTTGAAAAGTCCATAGGAGTCTCTGCGGTGCATTTCTTTTGAGAACCCTTACTTTATTAATTAATTTATTTTTTATTTATTTATTTTTTATGAGTTGCAGTCTCACTCTGTCACTCAGACTGGAGTGCAGTGGCCGCTCCTGGCCACTGCAGCCACGACCTGCTGGGATCGGCGATCCTTCCGCCTCAGCCTTCCAAATAGCTGGAACTATAGGCATGTGCTACCATGCCTGGCTAATTTTTGATTTATTGTAGAGATGAGGTCTCACCAAGTTGTCCAGGCAGGCCTCGAACCCGTGGGCTCAGGCAATCCACCTCAGCCTCCCAAAGTGCAAGATTACAGGCTGAGCCACTGAGCCCGGTGAGAACCATTACTTTAAATAGTACAAATAAAGGTGCTAAATATTCAGTCTAATTTTTCTTTTATCATGCTGCTGTGATTTAGAAAAACTATAAAAATTCCATACTTTTTATTAAGAGAAAAAAATTAAATCAAGAAAAAGCAAGTTCACTTCTTTATATAAGCCTACTTTCCTCGAACTTTTTAGTCTCAGAACTTCCTGCCTTACTTTTGTGGTCTTTACTGAGGACACCAAAAAGCTTACTTTTTTGTGGGTTACAGCCATCATTAACTATTATATTAGGTATTAAAACTGAGACAATTTCAAAATATATATTTATTTTAAAAATAAACCCACTACATGTTAACATAAATATCTTAAGAAAAATAACTGTATTTTCTAAAAATAAAAAAAGGATTATTTTACATTTTTGCTGATCTCTTTAGAAGTTTGGTTTAATCAAAGATAGCTGGATTCTCATACCTGCTTTTGCACTCAATCTGTTACCATTTGTTGTTTTGGTTGAAGTACATAAAGAAAAGCTAGTCTCACACAGATATGTAGTGCAGTTTAGAACTACTGATGTAAGCTAATTAGCTTAACTTTTGAAGTATTTCCACTATCTTTTCACAACTTAAAAGGCAGTACAAATAATATTTATGCACACAGCTTACTCACGTTAAAAGCCCAGTTTCATGACATTTTGTTGAAACTGAACTACTCAAATTAATGACTAATCTTAGAACTTCTTTGCGAAGGAGTATACGGCACATTGGTGTATCATCTGGAATTGTTTTAACACCTGAAAAGAAGATTTCAGTGTGAAGTTAAATATTTTATATATCATAATAAAAATGATGATAACTCATGAAATTTATTTTTAAACTTCACCTAGTTAAAGGTCTAAAACTAAGATCGACTACACATGATCTGCCAATCATTCAGGAGCAAAACTGATGAAAGCAGCCAGCTAAGAGGAAATATGTCAATGGCTGATACAGGTGAAGTATTTAAGAGTCTCCTCACATTGCTTCACTAAAACTGATTTACTATAGTTTTGAGACAACTTTAATTTACAGAATTTAAGAAGAACAAACAAAGCCAACTAGTAAGTACAGTTTTATTAATGATGATTGGAATTGAATCTGAAAACTCACCTAATAACAATTCTGTGCTTTTGGTGCTGCTAGCTGAGCCTTCTTGAGATACCCCATCACTGCATCCAGAAATCCCTGAAAACTTAGAGGGAACCACTTCTAAGGGATTATGGATAGTCTGCTCACACCAATCAGAATATGGAATATCTTGGAGGTCTGAAGAAAAAAGTATTTCAATTAAATCACCATAATGGCTTAATTCCCATGTTTATATGGCACACTTGTAAAAGATATAATCCCTTGTAATTTCTTTTCAGTTTTCAACAATTACTCTCCATGATGAAGAGTTTAAAAGTAAGTAAATAAATATTAACTGATTGATTGAGTTGGGGTCTTGCTGTTGCCCAGACTGGAATGTAGTGGTATAGTCACAGCTAACTGCAGCCTCGAACTTCTGGGCCCAAGTGATCTAACCTCCTCAACCTCCTGAGTAGCTGGGACTACTGGTATGTGTCACTACACCCAGGTAATTTTTGTTGTTGTTGATATTTTGCAGAGATGAAGTCTCACCATGTTTCCCAGGCTGGTCTCAAACTCTTGGCATCAAGCAATTCTCCTACCTTAGCCTCAAAGTAAATGCAGACTGCTTAGAAAGTAAATGCTTGGAGAGTGAAATTGTTAAATTCTAAAGAAATGTATAAATAAGACTTATTTTCCTAAATAACAAAAATATAAGAATTGTGATTATTTTAAAAACTTAAATAATATGTATATAGAATTAAAATGGAAGGCACCTTAACTACCCCCTTTGCCCTCCTACTCTCACCTAATATATCCAAAGGAAAATGACATTAAGAGTTTGAGTATATGTGTGTGTGCATATATATATATATTTTTTTTTTTTTTCTCTCCCAGATCTCTTACTGTTTTAATTTTCTCTTTCTTGTTCTTTGGATATATTGGTGATATTTTACTATATGTATTGTTCTATGGCTTGCTTTTATCTACCATTTAATAAATAACAATATAAGAATCATACTTCCCTGGTTTACCTAAAGTTCAGTTCATTCCTTAGAATTATATTTCCTATACTACCCATGCATTGCTAGGGTAGTCCTAGATGGGATTTTG
This sequence comes from Carlito syrichta, assembly GCF_000164805.1. Lineage (NCBI taxonomy): Eukaryota > Metazoa > Chordata > Mammalia > Primates > Tarsiidae > Carlito > Carlito syrichta. Next base: position 189,191 of record NW_007253089.1, read on the forward strand.
AACTCGACCAAACATCTTACTATTGCTCTAAAGCTTTTTTGTTTTTAAAATTTCCTGGGCATAATGTGTAAATGCCCGGGAAATTTTGAAAGATACAAGTAATTACAGCAAATGAAAATCAGGAAGTCTTTGATTACCATTTTAGGAAATAGCACAGGCAACCTACAAAAATCACACAACCTTAGGGCTATAAGAAACAATGGAAATTAGTTAAAGTTTTCATCTTATAAAAGAAAACAGATCCAGAGAAAGAAGACATACACTTAGCTAAAAGGTAAGATCTCTTGAAAGCTAGTGCAGTACCCTCTCCTCTACAGTATGTTGTCAGAGAAAAACAGCTACATTTTTAGAAGTCTAGGAAATTAGATGAGTGGTAACCATACAACTCTCTCTCCCTATCTTGGTTTCCACAAAATAGTAGTATCACTATCTCATCTCATCTCCAAGCACTTCCTAAGACTACTATTTAAAGAATACTCAAAGTGTCTGTTCCTTGGAAAAGAAGATCTATAAGTTTAGGATAGTTTTAAAACTTTGGTTATTAAGAAAATTATCTGCCAGGCACTTAAAGAGACATAAGCTACTTAAATTATACATTGATTTTTAAAATAAAACTACTGGAAAAAGGCTTGAGAATTAAAGATGTACTTAATATTTTTTTCATGTAGCTTCCCTCAGTAATGCTGGATAATCAGGTAAGAGATAAATGTGTTACTTCAGAGTTGAAGATGAGCTACCCAGGAAGTAATGGCAAAATATTCCTGCACAAGTAGCAGTAAGAAAGTTATACTTTCCTCAGTTTACATGTTTCTAAAAGTTATAGATTAAATTAAGTTTATTTCAGTCTCACTTTCAATCAGTAATAATTTCTAACATTTCTAATCTGTAGGAATCACATCCTGTTTCTAAAGATGCTATTCATTCTCATAAAAAAAAAAAAAAAAATCATTCCTCTAGGTAAGTAAGGTTCAAAAATAATAAGTTTAATCCCAACTGAGGAAGTAAAATAACATATGAAGCATAACATAAGTTTTAGTACATTTATTTATTTTTTGGTGACAAATGCAAAACCACATGTACAACATTTTAAATGAGATAATTACATGCATTTAATAGAAACTTCAAAGAACATGTGGGCAGAATATGAGCATTATTTATAAACTGGCAGAATAAATAGTACCAAAAATTCTTGGAATCGAAGAAAGGCATAGTTGGCAAGATAATGCCTTTGACTAGCTAAGACAAAACTATGTATTCTAGACTGAGGATATTTCCCTTTAAAGACCTTTACTTTCCATCCTGTATGAATAATTAATGTATGCAATGAACTTCAGACACACTTTCACTCAATATATTTCATTTCAAGACTATTTTTTTTTTTTTTTTTG